>NC_041219.1:65154743-65182943 GCF_002837175.3 Physeter macrocephalus | reverse complement strand
GATTCCCTTGTATGTTATTTTTTGTTTTTCCCTTGCTGCTTTTAATATTTTTTCTTTGTATTTAATTTTTGATAGTTTGATTAATATATGTCTTGGCATGTTTCTCCTTAGATTTATCCTGTATGGGACTCTCTGCATTTCCTGGACTTGATTGACTCTTTCCTTTCCCATATTAGGCAAATTTTCAACTATAATCTCTTCAAATAGTTTCTCAGTCCCTTTCTTTTTCTCTTCTTCTTCTGGGACCCCTATAATTCTAATGTTGGTGCATTTAATGTTGCCCTAGCGGTCTCTGAGACTGTCCTCAATTCTTTTCATTCTTTTTTCTTTATTCTGCTCTGTGGTAGTTATTTCCACTATTTTATCTTTCAGGTCACTTATCCGTTCTTCTGCCTTAGTTATTCTGCTATTGATTCCTTCTAGAGAATTTTTAATTTCATTCATTGTGTTGTTCATCATTGTTTGTTTGTTATTTAGTTCTTCTAGGTCCTTGTTAAACGTTTCGCTCCTTCATCTGCCGTGTGTTTCTCTGTCTTCTCATTTTGCTTAACTTACTGTGTTTGGGGTCTCCTTTTCACATGCTGCAGGTTTGTAGTTCCCGTTTTTTTTGGTGTCTGCCCCTAGTGGCTAAGGTTGGTTCAGTGGGTTGTGTAGGCTTCCTGGTAGAGGGGACTGGTGCTTGTGTTCTGGGGGATGAGGCTGGATCTTGTCTTTCTGGTGGGCAGGACAGCATCCAGTGGTGTGTTTTGGGGTGTCTGTGACCTTATTATGTTTTTACCCATCCTCTCTGCTAATGGGTGGGGTTGTGTTCCTGTCTTGCTAGTTGTTTGGCATATGGTGTCCAGCACTGTAGCTTGCTGGTCGTTGAGTGGAGCTGGGTCTTAGCAATGAGATGGTGATCTCTGGGAGACCTTTTGCCATTTGATATTATGTGGAGCTGGAATGTCTCTGGTGGACCCATGTCCTAAACTTGGCCCTCCCACCTCAGAGGCACAGGCCTGACACCTGGTCAGAAACCTAAGACCCTGTCAGCCACATGGCTCAGAAGAAAAGTGAGAAACAAACAAAGAAAGAATGAATAAAATAAAATAAATTTATTAATATAAATAATAAAATAAATTGTTAAAAATTAAAAAAATTAAAAATTAAAAAAATGAAAGAAAGAAAGAAGAGAGCAACCAAACCAAAAAACAAATCCACCAATGATAACAAGAGCTAAAAACTATACCAAAAAAACCCCAAAAACAAAAATATGGACAGACAGAACCTTATGACAAATGGTAAAAGCAAAGCTATACAGACAAAATCACACAAAAAAGCATACACATACACACAAAAAGAGAAAAAGGAAAAAAATATATATATCTATATCTTTTAAAAAAAGGAAGAGAACAACCAAATCAATAAACAAATCTACCAATGATAATAAATTCTAAATACTAAACTAAGATAAACATAAAACCAGAAACAAATTAGATGCAGAAAGCAAACCCCAAGTCTACAGTTGATCCCAAAATCCACCGCCTCAATTTTGGGATGGTTCATTGTCTATTCAGGTATTCCAGAGATGTAGGGTACATCAAGTTGATTGTGGAGATTTAATCTGCTGCTCCTGAGGCTGCTGGGAAAACTTTCCCTTTCTCTTCTTTGTTTGCACAACTCCTAGGGTTCAGTTTTGGATTTGGCCCTGCCTCTGCGTGTAGGTCACCTGAGGGTGGCTGTTCCTGTCCAGACAGAACAGGGTTAAAGGAGCAACTGATTACGGGCTCTGGCTCACTCAGGCCGGGGGGGAGGGAGGGATACAGAATGTGGGGCAAGCCTGCAGCAGCAGAGGCTGGCATGACATTGCAAAAGCCTGAGGCATGCTGTGTGTTCTCTCAGGGAAGTTGTCCCTGAATCATGGGACCCTGGCAGTGGTGGGCTGCACAGTCTCCCTGGAGGAGAGGCGTAGATAGTGACCTCTGCCTGTACACAGGCTTCTTGGTGGCTGCAGCAGCAGCTTTAGCATTTCATGCCCATCTCTGGTGTCTGCACTGATAGCCACAGGTCGTGCCCATCTCTGGAGCTCGTTTAGGTGGTTCTTTGAATCCCCTCTCCTCGTGCACCCCAAAACAATTGTCTTTTGCCTTTTAGGCAGTTCCAGACTTTTTTCCGGACCCTCCTCCCAGCTAGCTGTGGCACTCTAGCCCCCTTCAAGCTGTGTTCATGCAGCCAACCCCAGTCCTCTCCCTGGGATCTGAACTCCGAAGCCAGAGCCTCAGCTCCCAGCCCCCAACCGTCCCAGCAGGTGAGAAGACAAGCCTCTCAGGCTGGTGAGTGCTGGTCAGCACTGATCCTCTCGGCGGGAATCTCTCTGCTTTGCCCTCTGCACCCCTATTGCTATGTTCTCCTCTGTGGCTCTGAAGCTTCCCCCCCACCCACTCCCCATCTTCCACCAGTGAAGGGGCTTCCTAGTGTGTGGAAACTTTTCCTCCTTCCTTGCTCCCTCCCAGAGGTGCAGGTCCCATCCCTATTCTTTAGTCTCTGTTTTTTCTTTTTTGTTTTGCCCTACCCAGGTATGTGGGGAGTTTCTTACCTTCTGGGAAGTCTGAGGTCTTCTACCAGGGTTCATTAGGTGTTCTGTAGGAGTTGTTCCACATCTAGATGTATTTCTGATGTATTTGTGGGGAGGAAGGTGATCTTCACGTCTTACTCCTCTGCCATCTTAAAGGTCTCACCTGTGGGAAGGCTTTTGATTAGTGGTTTAGTTTCTTAGTATCTATGTATATATTACTTAGCTTTTCTCCTTCTTCTGGAATCACTTTTGGATGATTCTATTTTTCCAGAAATGTATCTACTTTTTCTAAAGGTGTAAACTTAATACTGTAAGTTGTTTATATCATCCTATTAATATCTCTTTAATATCTTTAAGATTGGGAGAAATGTCCTTACTTTGCTTTTGATCATAATTCATCTAATCTGAGGGGTCATCAATTTAAACAGCAGTTTTAAAGAAAGAATTTTGGCTTTTTAAATGCTCGTTACTGAATGTTTTCTATTGTATTAATTTCTGTTTCTATTTTTTATTTTCCCTGTTCTGTTTCTCCTATATGAGATAGGTATTTAGCTCATTAATTTTCAACACTTCTCTCTTTCTCATATATTTATAACTTTTCCTCTATGTGGGGTTTTAGCTGCATTCTACAAAGTACAATATGAGCTAAGATTTCCATTATTGTTATCATTCAGCTAAATGTTTTTCTATTTTCTTCTTTGAAACAAAATTACTTAGAAGTCTAATTCTTAGCTTTCAAATATTGATAAAAGGAAATTTTTCTAGTTATGTTTTTTCCATTTAATTCTAGCTTAATTTTCATTATTTTAGTTCTTAGCTATTATATAAAATTTGATTTATAGCCCAGAAAAAGGTCAATTTTCATAACTGTTCCAACAGTCCTTAAAAAGATTATATATTCCCCAGTTACTAAATACAGCTTTATATATATATAAATATATACATGCATTATTTATAGAAATATAACTATATAGATACAAAGAGATAGTCAGTCTATGATATATTTTTGTTATTCAAATTCCTACATATTTAATGATTTTTTGTCTATTTTTCCTACTACTCATTGAAGAAAGTATTTAAAAATCTCCCACTATGATTAATGATTTGTCTGTTTCTCCTTATATTTCTGCCATGTTTTACTTTACATAGTTTCACAATTAATACTTATTCTGAGTCAATCGAAAAATTTTTGCTTTAATATCAGTTTAATTCTGATATTAATATAACCATATCAATTTTATTTGATTAGTATTTTCATAGTGTGTGTTCTTTATCCTTTTCCTCTCACTTTTTCTGTATCTATGTTTTATATGTGACTCTTGTGGACACCATATAATTTTTTTTAATCCAGTCATGCAATCTTCATTTTTTAAGTAGACATTGGATTTCTTTAAGTGTGATGTCATACGATTTTATCCCTTTCGTGTTCTACATATGATCTGTGTTTCTTTCTGTCTCCTTTCTTTCCTTCTTTTGGATTGATTGATGTTCTCATTCTATATTTTTCTTCCCTTTAGCATTTTGACAATATAATTCTCTTGTCTTCGGGCTTCGATAATATCTTGAGAAGTCAATTGTCAGTCTTTTGAAGGTAACTGCTCTTTTTCTCTGTTTTTAATTTTGTTTTATTTGTCTTAGTGTTTCCAGTTTCACTACAGTCTATCTCTGTATAGATTTCTCTTTATTTATCCTGTTACAGATTTGTTAAATCTGGATTGGTACATTAGTCTATCATCAAGTCCAGATATTCTAATCTTTTATCTCTGCAAATGTTTTCTCTACCCCATTTTCTATCTCCTTCTAGAGATTCATTAAAGACATATTAAGCATTCTCATTCTACCTACTGTTTCCTATTTTAGGGATGATGGAGTCTCTCTATCTTATATTCTGGATACCACTTCCTTATCTTCCAAGTCACTAATTCCCTCTTTAGCTGTGCTTCATCTGGTGCACTTGACTTGTTGAGTTTTTAATTTTACTTTTTTTTTAACTCTAGAAATTATACTTGACTCTTTTTCAATTCTAATTTTTGTTTCCTCGTGTACCCTAAAGATATTTTAAAGCTTACATTTTTTTTCTTAAACCTTGTAAATATAATTTTTTAATGCTCGTCAATACCTGAGATCATTGAAAGTTTGTTTCTCTTGTATCTCATACCTTGCTTCCTTGATACCCACTTAGTTTTAATTTTCCATTGTTACTGCACTCATGAAATTATTTGAAGACCTAGAATACAGATAGATCCTTACTCTAGAGGACTTGCATTTGCTTCTATTGGACACCTGGAGGCACTACCAATCTAGGAGCACCACAAACCAAGGTAAGGCTTGAAATTTCCTGGCCCCCCAGCTGATGTGAACAAGGCTGAATATACACGCAAGGGCCAGCCCATAGTCACAACTTCTCCAAGACATTCAAAACTATTTTTTTCTCATATTCTATTTAGCGTCAAGGTAACCTTTGTCACAGTCATCTTCAAAAACGGGTAGGTTTGTTGATTTTGCAGTTTTTTGTTTGTTGGTTTTGTTTCATTCCTAGTGACCCTAAGAACAAAGTCCTCTGGAGCCCCTGCTTGATGTGGTAAATTATTATATTAAACTGTCTACCTTGCAAAAATACTGGACCATGATTTCTGTTCAAACCTGAGAAGGCCAGGTTAGTGTAGATCAGCATATGCTCCTGGATCTATATTTTTTTCCTAGTAAAAATCTCATGTTCTTTACTGTACCTGCTATGACTATGTAAATCTCTTTTCTCTGAACTGCAAGGTGCAGCTTGAAAAAACTTCGTGCTTTTTAAAGAAAATCTATTTTAATATCTCAGCAGCTGCCATCTTCACATAGATTACTACTGTAACATTTTGGTTTATGGCACTGCTTTGCAAAGTTTCAGACACACAGATGTGCTTAGTAGTAGCTGGTGATCAGAGCTAAACGTGAGAACTACAAGGCATTTTACCATAGTAGTAGAGTAAAGAATTTTAACTCCAAATGTATCAA
This sequence comes from Physeter macrocephalus, assembly GCF_002837175.3. Lineage (NCBI taxonomy): Eukaryota > Metazoa > Chordata > Mammalia > Artiodactyla > Physeteridae > Physeter > Physeter macrocephalus. Next base: position 65,177,389 of record NC_041219.1, on the reverse strand, counting down.
AGACACATTTTTTTAAACAACAAAAAATTCTAAAATTTACTACCTTAGCATTCTAAAGAATGGAGTCAGAATTTACATGTAAGTTATGATTCATTAAAAAAGTAATGAATTTTTGAGTGAGCATGATACTAGCTGAGATTATGGCTAAGTCACAAGGAACATCGGATAATATTAACACTAGGAAATAAAAAAGAAAAACTCTTTTGAAGATTAGCCTACCCTCCTAATTTCCTTGATAAAGTTGGAATCTTCAGTTATTTAAGTCTGTGGTGTCCAGTGGGCTCAATGAGGCATGTTCAATTATTCTATAATATAATGTTTGAACACTTTTAATTATTCCTACTTCTCTACTAACTTGATAGGAGGATTTAGTCAAATTATGCACCATCTCTATTTTTTCCACTTAAAAAATGAGTAGGATATAGTAATACAAGGAGATGTTCTAGAGGGATTCATTATTTAATGTTTCTAAAGTCCTACACAAATGCCAAACTCATTATAGCGTGCATGCTGGCAAGTGGCTAGGGTTTAGGAGATAATGCAAGAGCACACATAAATCAAAATTTCAGCATGAACGACCTTCTTTTTGGACCAGAGCATGATTAATCATGTAACTGACATCATGTATGCAGGTTCTTGTTCAATATGTAACAGTTAACATCCTGAGGTTATACCTTCAGATTTCTCCCTTCCCCTTTCACACAGTGGTGGCAGAGGCTTGGGAGCAGGGCTACCAATTCTGTATAGATGCTGAGAGCCTTTCAAATTACAGTCTAGAAAATGCCCAGACTGTCTAACTTTTACCATCCCATAAAAAAAAGGTGGAACTCTTGTGTCGTAGTAAATTTTTCCCAGACTTCAGTTGGATTACTTCTGAAGATCTTATTTAAAGTACACTCTGTAGACATCAGTGCCAGTAAAATAAATCCAGAATCGGGTGATTCTCACTACTACATCATTACCATCCTGCTTTCAGCCACCAGTATATCTTGCAAGGCTTATGGCAATAGCCTCCATTTTCAGTCAAGATTGTCTAGAGAAACAGAACAATAAGACATGTGTGTATGTGTGTGAGGAAAAAAAATATATGCATATATACTCACACACATATATGTATATATGTATACAAACATATATATATCATATATAAACCTATATATCCTAATGATTATGTTTATCTATAGATATAGAGATAGATAGATAGATAGATAGATAGATAGATAGATAGATAGATAGATAGATAAAAAGATTTATTTTAAGGAATTGGCTCATGTAACTGTGGGACTGGCAAATTCAGAAATCTGTAGGACAGACCAGCAGGCTGTAAACTCAGACAGGAGTTGATGCTACAGTCTTGAGGTAGAGCTTCTTCTACTCTAGGAAATTTCATTTTTTGCTCTTAAGACCATGAACTGACTGGATGAGGCACACCCACATTATTGAGAGTAATCTTTTTAGTCAACTGATTGTGCATGTTAAGCACATCTATAAAATATCTTCACAGTAACACCTAGATTAGTATTTGAATAAGTAACTGGGTGCTACCACCTAGCCAAGTTTACACATAAAACTAACCAGCACATGTCCTAACTGGTTTCCTTGCTTCTTCCTATGTCCTATCCCCACAATCTATTTTCAACATAGCAGCCACAGTTATCCTTTAAGACATAAGCCATGGTATGTCATTCTCCTTCAAAACTTCTAACAGCTCTTCAAATCACTCTCTGTTAAATCCCAGGTCCTTATAAAGGTATCCAAGGACTTGAATGATCTGGGCCTCTATGACCTGTCTTCATTCCCTGCTTTTCCCACTTGGGTCATAATGTCCTCAGTGTACCAGGCACATTTCCATCCTAGAGGCTTTAAGCTGTTTATTCTAACTGCTTGAAATATTCTTCTCCCAAGACAGAAACATCATGAATTTCTTCCTTCTTCAAATTTTTACTACAATGTCACCCTCTCAATATAGTCTACCATTATAGACTATTTAAAATTCTACCTGATAGACTTCTTCTCTGGCATTCCATATTCCTGTATTCTGCCCTACCTCTTTTTTCCTATAGCATGTTTTACCTTATAACATAATTTGTAACCTACTTTTTAAAATATATCTGTTATTTATTGATCCTCCCCGCCCACCAGAATGTAACCACCACAAAGACAATAGTCTTTGTTTATCGTTTATTAAATCTCTGATTTAACCCCTGTGTCTAGATCAGTGTCTGGCAAACGTAGTTATTTAATAAACATTTGTTGGATAAATGAATAAATTTAAGCTAATGCTTTACTAATGCCCTCTTGATTATTAACTGTAATACATCTAAAAAGAACTTATTTTTACATCCTCTTCTCTTTATGTCCTTCACCTGTTCTATAAAAATTCCCCATTTTTAAGCAGATAATATAATCTAATTTTTTTTGCTTTTGTAATCATTCTCCTTTTTAAAGGAAATGATGTAAAGAACCTGATATTCATGTCATATATATAATAACTAGTTAATTGAGGGAGAATAATTAAGATATGTGCAATTAATTAAAGTAATTTGATTAGGGGAATAAGGCTTCTTGGGTTATAGAAAGAGTTTGGGTGGAAAACCACCATGGACTTGCTGGGGTAATCACACAAAAGAGACACATATTTTCATGGCCATAGTTTTAGAGAATTTCAGTTTGTTTCAAGAGTGATATTTAGCCTCATTTCTACTATATAATAAGTTTATCAAATTGATTTAAATAGTGATTATCATGTTTTTACTGATAACTCATTTTGACCGATAAGCATTATAACAGCTAACGGTGAAGTATGTAGAAGTTTAGAATTACAAACTTAGAATAGACCTAACACCTTTTCATTTTTTTCTTTGTATTTTATTGTGTATTTTTTCCCACGCTTTTTTTACTCACAGAGAAGTTCAAAGGAAAAGTAGAAAAAAATAAACCCACTTGATGGATTTTTATATTACATTTCAGTCTCAAGTTTTTATTTGTCCTTCAAGAAACGTACTTGGAAGATGTTTTCCAGCTCCAAATTTTTAAAAGGTGGCCCTTCCTGGACTCTCCAGTTTCTAGAGTTGGGTTAACCAGAGAATGTGTGATATACTTGGTCTTGCAAAAATCCCTTCTCCCTGCACTTCTCTAATCAAGGTTATGAAGAAATGTATATGCCATGGAGAAGATAAGTAACATCTAGGAAATAATATTTCCTTTTATTCATAAGCACGTCCCTGTAGCCAATTTTTAAATTAATTATGTTGCACATTAAAAAAAGTTGCTGATATAAAAAGTATAACAATTAGAATTGTGTGAACAAAACCTCTGGCTTTTATATCTCATTAGCCTCTTCTTGAGTCACTCTCCAGTATAGTGAATTTGGGAGACTTGATTCAGATCCGTAAATGTGCCAAGCTTTTTCCCAGCTCAGCGTTTCTGCACACAACATTTCTTCTGCTTCAGACAATCTTCTTCATCTGGCTAAGATAATCTGACTTTAGCACAGATTTCAGTTTTTCAGGGAAGCCTTTTTGGATCCCTCTGCTTAGTTGAAGTTTCTTATTTTTTTTTTCTAATGGCATTTTCCTCATTCTTATAATTAATTAACTAAGCAATACAGTTATTTGTGTTACAAATACCTGTCTTGCCCTTGGAGAGTAATGGAAACTGCTCCTATGACCGAAAGATATAAAATAATCTTGAAAACTGAAATACCACAATGTCTTTGATGCTAAAGAAAGGCTTTCATGCAGAGGGCAGTGCCCAGAATTTCATAGTAAAATATAAATGGTTTGTGCAGAAACAGTCTACCTAGGGAATACAGGAGATACTCATTGTATTCTCAAGCAGGTAGCCTCTTGTTCCCTAGGACTGACTTTGGAGCCACATGAGGAGCAACAGGATCCCATAATTACATGGGTGGTGCCCTATGAGCAGATTTCTATTGACCAACAAAAAGCTGCTTGGTTTATGAATGGCACTTCCAAGGTGGAAAAACAACATCCTATTTGGAATACTGTGACACTAAGACCAGCAGGTGCAAAGACTGAAGAGGAAAGAAAAAATCAGTTCAATGGTTTTGCATGCTGTTTTCCTTGTAATGATGGGAGAATTGAATAATCATAAAAGCCCATTATATTTAGGTTTTTACTGAGTCACGAGTGGTGGCCAGTGGTTTGGCCTTATGGTCGGGCAGATGGACAATGAGAATCTGCACTATTAAAGTGACGCCTGTATGGGGTATAGCCCTGTGGAAATCACTATGGGAAATTAAGGGGCACATTAAAGTAAGAGGCATTGGGGAAGGTACTGGGGAAATGATACGTTGAAAACAATGAAAAGGATATTAAGGGCAAGAAGAAGAGGTAGTTAAAAATCCCTAAGACAAAGCATGGTCAAAGAAGGCCAGCTGGGCTATAGTCAGTACATAGTTGGAGAAAGCTGTTGGCTCTGAAATCAGACAGTTTTCAAGAGGTTATATCAAATATATCCTTTGTAATCTGTATTAACACATTTGTATTTCATCCTATACAAACTGGGAAGTCATTGGAGAGTGTTGAGCAGAGAAGGAAAGTGATTTATATTTTTAAAGGATTTCTGTACTTGCTGCATAGAAAGTAGACTGTGGAGGGTTTTGGCAAGCACAGTGATTTTCACAAATATTTCATGTGCCTTTGAAAGGTTTGGGAGTTCCCAAGACCACCCTCATGTTCAATAATTTGCTGAAAGGACTCACAGAACCAACTTAAAGTTGTTACCCTCACAGGTACAGTTTCCTTTAATGAAAGGATACAGACTGAAATCAGCCAAACATGGATCATAGCAGCATAAGGCACAGTCCAAGAAAGTCCCACATGCAGATCTTCCTGTTGTTCTTTCTGGTGGAGTCACGGTTAGCACTAACTTTTCCCAAAAATGGTGTGTGACAATATGCACAGTGTATTGCCAACCAAAGAAGCTTGCCTGAGTTTTGGGAGACACAATTCAACCCATGACATAGGGTCTTTGTTTTGTTCATTACTTATTTCAATGACTGAAACAATTCCTGACAAATAACAGCTACTCAGTTAATATTTATCAAATGAATGAATGAATAAATAGATGAATGAATTCAACATGTCAAGCATAAAAATAGCTGCTGGAGATAGAGATTTAAGACGCAATCCCCGCCATCAGCAAGCTCACATTCTAACGGAAGAAACAATCAAATAAATATTATATGATGAATGTTAAGCCAAAGACATACACTAGGTGCCATGTAGAAACAAAACTTTGAGCACAAAGATCAGGGAACACTTCATAAAGAATATGATGCCTTGCTTTGAGTGCTGAAATGTTGAAACTGATCTTGGAAGACAAAGAACATTCCATGCGTAGGGAATAGTACGTATCAATACAAACAGACAAGAAAAACTATATCACATCTGAGGAACTGCAAGTAGTTTGGTATGGAACCAATAAGGGTAAAGAAAAAGGTAATTCTGCAAGGGAGCAAGAAGGCAGATCATGAAGGGCATAGCATAAACTAGAGTTCCGATTTTATCTTTAACATAATAGAAACCATTGATACCTTTTAAACTAGATGAGTGACATACTCAATTTGACATTTTAGAAAGGTCATTGACAATAGTATAAAGAATGAATTAGAAAGAAATAAGCAAGACTAAAAAAGGTAAACTTTTGATGTATAGTCAAATGAAATAATCAATAATCAAAAGGAAAAGTACTGAGAGTCTAAACTTAAAGGGCGACGGGATGGTGAGGGATAATGAATGGAATTGAGAGCTGTGTCAGATGAAAAATGAATAGGTCAAGGTGACTGATTTGATGTAGAGTACGAGAAAAGAATCCAGATGGCATCTATATGGCTGATGTTGTGCAATAGATAAATGGTGGTACCATTCACTGAAATATACGTCTTTATTAGCGGAGTTCATGTGGGAGAGAAGCAGGGGCTTTAGTGGGTAAAAGAGTCAAGGAAGAATCATTATTGGACATTCTAATTCTAAGCTAGACCATCTAAATGTAATGTCTCATAAGTAATCAATGCAAAATTTGGGAGTTCAGGGGAATTATAGTTGAAAATCCTTAGTGTATATTTTGAATATCTATCATGCACCTGATATTTTCAGATCATGGGAAAACCAAAACTTCATCTTTCAGAGGTTACATTTTAGAAAGGTAGCTTAAGTGTGATAGTTGTTCAAGCAGTGAATTTATTCCTTTTTTGTAGCTAATTTAGTGCATTTATTATTTTTTTCTTTTGCATCTTTACATTTTTGTTATTAATGTAGATGCCTATGGCATCAGAATCTCAAAAATGTAAGTTCCCTCATTTAAAAATCTTAGCCTTGAAATATTTTCTATCCTTTGGGGTAGATGTGTAGAAGTTAAATACACACACACACACACACACACACACACACACACACACACACACAGAATGAACTAACCTCAAAAGACCTGGCTGTTCATTTAGGCTACCTTAGCAGAGTGGATTGCTGCATGGTAGATTTGGTAATGACAATCAGTGTCATGCTAACTGCTGAAACAAACAGGTTAACTGGACAGGAATTCAGCTCATCACCATGGTTTGGTAGTTTGGCAAAATGTCAATTGTGCCTTTCTAGAAAGCTCCATATACCATTTTTTTAACCAAGAAAAGGAAGTAAAATGTTGAGATTTCCACCACTTTAGCAAGTCTTCCATCATATCACTAAAGGCGAAGCGACATTCTAATGGATAACATTCCTAAAATGTTAGGATTTACTGGCACAGATGCTGTTGGTGATATCAATCTCAAACTCTTCATTTCTATTTGAAATATTCATTGTACATTTCAAATTACCACACAGCACCACAGTGGCAAATAGATGGCCATGGTTCTTGAAAAAAATACAAATAATAAAAGGGAGGGCCACAAGGTCAAAAGATATTTTTCTGGAGATTCTTGCAATATACCAAGTGATGCCTTGGAAAACAACCAAAGCTGTTTAAAAAGACAGCAGCTGCTATAATGCTGCTTCATTACAGACCCAGTGAAGTCGAAGCAATGCATCCATTTTGCCTTTTTCTTCACTGATGATATCAATGAAGCATTAAGGGAATTCTTACAGTCTGTTGGTACAGTATAAATTTAGTCTGAGTGAATCTTATATTGACTATATTATAATACTCTTTTTTAAACTAAAGAAGAAACTCACTGGTTTATTTTTATATAAAAAAGTTATGTGGGAGATATAGCTTCAGATCCACAATAAAAAAGTGGTCAATACAGTTTTTTTTCTTTTACCATTAGGACAACAGGTAGAATTCAAGTCTAAATTAAAACTCTCCTTAGCAAACTTGTTTCACAGAAAAATCACACATTCTTTCCCCAGTTAATAAAGTCAAGGTGCTTTGATTATTGTTTCTTTATTGATTTCATTTATTTAATGCTCCTTTAACAGAAAAAGCTTAGTTTCTGTTTGTTCTTTTATTTTAACAGGATAGGTTGTGCTTTCAAAATAAAAATGATGCAAATTACTTATCATTTACTTTGATTTTTAAAATGAAGTCTGAACTATAATTCTAGGACTGTCCACTTATATAAAAATTTAGGGGCTAAAAAGGGACCCAGATGTTTCAAGTGGATTTGCAAATGGCAAAATGCTGCTTGTTGGATCTGCCTGCAAATCTTATTTGCAAATGCAAAGCCTCTTTCCAAATAGATCAGAGTTTTTTTAGGTCCACAAAAATCCTTGAACAAAGCAAAATGCTGGAGGAATGTACATGTGGCACTTCTATGGATTTCTATCCACATGCTCTTGCATCTTGGTTGTGTACTTTCAGAGCATGGCAGGAGAAGATAGAATGCAATGACATTTATTTTCAGGGGGTTCTGAAGGTATCCTGCTGCAGTTTAGGGGACAGGCAGAGTTGTGGTGAATTCAAACATCTCCTTTTTTAAAAAATATAAATATTATTTATTTATTTTGTCTGCGTTGGGTCTTCGTCACTGCACGCGGGCTCTCTCCAGTTGCTGTGAGCGGGGGCTACTCTTCACTGCGGTGCGTGGGCTTCCCATTGCGGTGGCCTCTCCCGTTGCAGAACACAGGCTCTAGGTGTGCAGGCTTCAGTAGTTATGGCACGCAGGCTCAGTAGATGTGACCCGCGGGCTCTGGAGCTCAGGCTCAGCCGCTGTGGCGCACGGGCCTAGTTGCTCCACAGCATGTGGGATCCTCGGCGATCAGGGCTCGAACCCGTGTCCCCTACATTGGCAGGCAGATTCGTAACCATTGCGCCCCCAGGGAAGCCCCAAACATCTCATTTTTTATGTCTACAAGAAGTGACTCGGAGTACACCCTACTTCAACTGTGTTCCCTTGATGCACTGGCTTTATGTTGCAAAACAGTTTCCATTTGTCCACACCTTCTGAGATTCGCTCTCTTGCATGCCTTCCCTTTTCAGCACAGGTCCCTCTAGCAGATATGTGTTCCCGGGTCCCAGACTATGAGTGTAGCTCTCTATTGATGCTTGTCTGTTGAGGTCAGTAACTTATTCACATTTTTACTTTCCCTTGCCCCCTGATAATAATAATGATAATAGCAAACAACTTATAGCACTGTCCATGTACTCATTTAATCTTCACCACTACTTCATCACATGCACAGTTTCCCTTCCTGTGCTCCTCTAATCTGACAACTCAATTTACACTGAAAGGTTAATGGTGGAAAGAAAGCATGGCTGGATTTTTCCACCTCAAATCTGTCATCTTCTCTCCTTACATTTTACCCCTGCCATTATTCAAGGTTGGACTGTTGCCATAGCCTCCTAACCAATATCTACCACACTCCAGACTTGTCCTTCTGAAATCTATTCCTCTGCATTTTTGCTAAAATGAGTGATCTGAACTACAAATCTAACCTTGTCAATATACTGCTTTAATATTACTATACCACCTATAGGATAAAAGCCACAATCCTTAGGATGGATATAAAGTCTGCTGTAGCTTCACCCACCTCCTTTTTTACTTTCTTTTCCCACTACCTTCTTCATAGAATGAAATGACGTTTTAAAATTCGATTCCTTGGATACCATATTACTTCATGCCTTTTTTAAATTTTATTTTTTTATTTAAGTATAGTTGATTTACAGTGTTGTGTTAGTTTCAGGTGTACAGCAAAGTGATTCAGTTATACATATAATATATACATATATTCTTTTTCAGATTCTTTTCCCTTATAGGTTATTACAAATTATTGAGTATAGTTCCCTGCACTATCTAATAGGTCCTTGTTGGTTATCCATTTTATATATAGTAGTGTGTATATGTTAATCGCGGTCTCCTAATTTATCCCTCCCACCTTTCCCCTTTGGTAACCATAAACTTGTTTTCTATGTCTGTGGTTCTATTTCTGTTTTGTATATAATTTCATCTGTATTTTTTTAGATTCCACATGTAAGCAATATCATATGATATTTGTTTGTCTCTGTCTGGCTTACTTCATTTAGTATGATAATCTCTAGGTCCATTCATGTTGCTGCAAATGGCATTATTTCATTCCTTTTTTATGGCTGGTAATATTCCATTGTATATTTATACTACATCCTCTTTATCCATTCATCTGTAGTTGGACATTTAGTTTGCTTCCATGTCTTGGCTATTGTAAAGTGCTGCAATGGACATTGGGGTGCATGTATCTTTTAAAATTATGGTTTTCTCCAGATGTATGCCCAGAAGTGGGATTGCAGGATCATATGGTAGCTCTGTGTTTAGTTTTTTAAGAAACTCCATGCTGCTCTCCATAGTGACTGTACTAATTAAGCTCTAGCCACAACAATCAGAGAAATAAAAGGATTCCAAATTGGAAAAGAAGAATTAAAACTGTCACTGTTTGCAGATGACATGATACTATACATAGAAAATCCTAATGATGCTACCAGGAAACTACTAGAGCTCATCAATGACTTCAGTAAAGTTGCAGGATAAAAAATTAATACACAGAAATCTGTAGTATTTCTATAAACTAACAACAAAAGAGAAATTAAGGAAACAATCCCATTTACCATTGCATCAAAAAGAATAAAATACTTAGGAATAAACTTACCTAAGGAGGCAAAAGACCTGTACTCCAAAAACTATAAGACGCTGATGAAAGAAATCAAAATGACACAAACAGATGGAAAGATATACTGTGTTTTGGATTGGAAGAATCAATACTGTCAAAATGACTGTAATACTGAAGGCAATCTACAGATTCAGTGCAATCCCTATCAAATTACCAGTGGTATTTTTCACAGAACTAGAACAAATAATTTAAAATGTGTATGGAAACACAAAAGACCCCAAATAGCCAAAGCAATCTTGAGAAAGAAATATGGAGCTGGAGGAATCAGACTCCCTGACTTCAGACTATATTACAAAGCTACAGTAATCAAACAGTATGGTACTGGCACAAAAACAGACTTATAGATCAATGGAACAGGGTAGAAAGCCCAGAAATAAACCCACACACCTGTGGTCAATTAATCTATGATGAAGGAGATAAAAATATACAGTGGAGAAAAAACAGTCTCTTCAAGAAGTGATGCTGGGAAAATTGGACACCTACATGTAAAAAAATGAATTACCAATATGTGTGGTAAGCAGAATTTATGAATAAGAAATATAAGGATCATAGCTAGTAGTAAATAAGATATGTTGGGCCAATGAGGTCTTTCCCCACTGCCTTCAAATATCTCAGAAAATCATTTAGTCAGTTTGTAAATAAGGCTGAAACTTGAATGAACGTTGAGACTGTACTTAGTTAGGTAAAACCACAGTGAAAAAAACTAGAGATCTATCAATGAGAAAGCTAATATACTGAGGAGGAGTTTATATATTCAAGTAAGAAACTCTGAGGCTGTGTTGAACATGATGCCAAAACAATAGTTTGTTCAGTCAAAATAATAGTCTACTTATTCATAAAAGATCCATTAAACTGATATTTTATCATAATAAAGAAAAAGAACCAACTAATTGACCGAAGTAATTTTTTTTTTAATTTCCTTGAGGAGGCACCAAGAAGCCAAAGCCTGAGTTTATTTATGTAGGGAGGCAGTGCTTTAATTCTCCTGTGAGGCAGAGATCAACACGATAAAATGGAGTTTTCCAGGGACAGTGGGGAGCATAATTGTGGAGATGGCATTTGAACATTATTTAAGAAAAAGAAAATTGTACTGAGCCTATGATTTGGGGGACATTTTCTAAGTGATTTAACACAATAAGAACTTTTTCCATCTTTCTTATAAGGCTGAATTGCAAATGTCACCATCTTTTGGGTCCCCAAAAGTAAGTGATCGTGTTCAAAGACTTTTAATGCTTTAATCTCATGTGTTTCATTAGTCAGTGGATGTCTATTTAATAAATCTGTATTTTCCAAATTGACCCACATATTGGAGAAAACTTATGTATGCTTTTATTATCTTTAAGCCTACTTTAAATGAGACTCTTAAATTTGGAAATACCAATGTGTGTGATAAGAACTTGATGTTCATAATTCAAACGTGGCTTTCTGCTGATACTTATTTCCAACTTATATCAAAGATATTAAAATAAATGCTAGCTGAAATTTGATGACAGAAGTAATAATTATTATGTAATTTTTTGAAAAATATGACTATAGTCAAATATTATTGTGTGAAGAGTTACTTCTATTCTTGTAAGCATTATGCCAAACTTTTTTTTTTTTTTTTTTGTGGTACATGGGCCTCTCACTGTTGTGGTCTCTCCCGTTGTGGAGCACAGGCTCCGGACATGCAGGCTCAGCGGCCATGGCTCACGGGCCCAGCTGCTCTGTGGCATGTGGGATCTTCCCAGACCAGGGCACGAACCCGTGTCCCCTGCATCGGCAGGCAGATTCTCAACCACTGCGCCACCAGGGAAGCCCTAAACTTTTGACACTCATAAAATTCAGGGTTTTTCAGAGATTAAGGTACCCTTAAGAAAACAAGAATACTCTCTTCTCTCATGAATCTTAAATAAAATATCTTGTTTCCCTTAAAGATCCAAGAAATTTAAGTAGACAGCATTTTGTTACATGACTTATGCTAGTTACAGTTATGTCTTTTTTTAAGAAAATTCTAAAAATTCTTTGAATCTTGGAAAGTTTGCTGTTCTCCTTTGCTTTGAAGCAGTATTAGAGACTAATTTTGAATGTCAAAGTTGGTCCATTGTGTGGTTTTGAGTGTTAAAAGTAAAACTAATATAAGTAAAGGTTCTAGTGTAATATAACACTATTTAGAAAACACACACACACACACACACACACACACACACACACATTGACCAAAAGTCTTAAAGTTTCCTTTCTAAGTTGTTCTTAACTCCCCCATAAAAAATAGTAGTCAGTTATATGGTAGGAGTCTTACAGTTCTGAAATAGGGCCATTAACAGCAGAATAACTTCAACTAACTTACTGATAGAAGTAATTCTTAGGTTTTAATTATCTTTTTTTATACATTCCTTTTGTTGTTCCATAGCTCCATTCTACAGAGCAAATATTACTAAATCTCTTCTGTATTTGTTAATGGTTTCTGCTCTTTAGAAAATGCCAAATCGTTCAACAAACATGTGAGAAAGCAAAGGGCAACCACTTTGTGCTGCAGAAATAGTTCTCAAATGCCTGTTTTAGTGCCTTCTCAATAGTTAGAAATATAAATAATGAGCAGAATAATATTGAGAAAGAATTAACACATTTACACACAAAAAAATGTACAGAGCACAATTAGAAGAGTTGTGTCCTTTTTTTTTTTTTTTAACATCAGTGCTGTACATCTAAATTCTTCTGGTTAACTCCTAAAATTTAGACAAGATTAAAATACCTGAGTTTTTAATCTTATATAGAAATATAATATTGCCAGAAGATTCAACCCTTAAATGAAAAAATACATGCAGTTTACTAAACTGTAAACCTACTAATGCAAAGGAACAACTCTGTCAAAGGCTGCTTGATCAATGTTGCAGCTATTATAAAAAATTATAGGGAAAACATAATATTTTTAAATGCAACACCCAAAAATAATGACCATATTTCTCAGTACAAAAAGAAATATACATTTCCCCCAACCCCAAACCCAGAGTACTATGTGTTCAAAAACAAAAGGTCAGGAACTCAGTACTTCAGTGACACCATTACCTTAAGGACCAGAATTGGAGTTATACTTGAGGTCTTAGGTGAAATGAGTTTGACGGATTAAGTTCGGTTACTGGCTGTCAGTGCACTACATAAAAAACACTGCACATACAGAGATTAGTGAAACTAGCTGTTTTCTGCACAGGAAAATTCCTTGATAGAGTTAGCATGAAGACAAATGAACTGTTATCCCCCAAGAAAGGTGTCCCTTTAGGTTAAATTTGAGGTTAGCAATACCAAACAGTAAGAACACTTGACTTCACATGGCTGACAGACTCATTACCTTTGTAAATATTGAGGCTTACCTTTGAATCCTAGGATTCTTTGAGTTTTTAGAGAGCGATAGTAACTAACCAATTACCCAGACAATCAAGAAATTAAAATGGGAAAATACAAGAGTAGTATAAGCAAATTCTCTTCATTTCCTACTATCAGACAAAGTTGTTTAAACTATCTCCTTTATTTTTACATCTTTACTCTTTTCATTTATTCAAAGTCTTCTAAATACAGCCTTGCTGTTCACCATAATAAGGACACTATTTTAAAAATATTACTTTTTTGGTATTACAGGTAAGAAAAAGGGAACTTAGAATTAATTCCAAGATGATCATGGCAGGATTCAAAGCCACATTTGACAGTGTCTAAGGCTAGTGCTTTTTCCACAAGTTATTTTCATATACAAGCATTTCTCAGAAATCTATTTATTTTGTTTATGATAGCTATCCATTCAGTCTCGTGTAAATTGTATATATTCCCTTATGTCTCTTCTATTATTTTCTTTCTCATCATAGTTTTCAATTACTTCATTTACATGATCAAACACTAATAGAAGATGTTTAAGTAATTTCTATTTAGAATCCTTAAATATCTACTACATTCTCAATTATTTTCTTTATATATTATTTAATTTTTTTTACTTAATATATCATGGGCAAGATGCTGTTTTATATAATTAAGTAATCTTTTTCAACTTGCATTTTAATGGCTACAAAGAATTCCATGTGTCTGTACAATAATTTATTCACTCTGACAATCTTTTTTAAAAATTTTGCTGATACACAAGTAAAAAAAAATATGCATAATATCACTACAAAAATCATGCAAAGCAGTAACAGTACCCTCTTATGCTCATGTCATACTCTTCCCAGAGGTTAACTTTTCATGTGGATTTTTCCCAATGATTTTTCTAAGTTTGTAATTATATGTCAATAGGTATATATGTAGATCTGACACAGATATCACTCACTAGCTCTTAATTTCCTCAGTGCTGTGTACCTCATGTACCCTCAACCACCTTTTCTGTGGCAGCCACCAACCATACTCTATGGCCTCACACTCAGACCCAAATAGCTCTGCTGCCTGGTGACAACCATGACTATCTGGAATGTATCCCAGTAATGCAGAGTTGGTTTATTATCTAAAACTCAATTAACATAGTACATCATATGAATAAAATAAAGAAGAACATTTATAGAATTATATCAAAAGACTCATAAGGAGGTTTTTTACAAAATCCAACACCAGTTCCTGATAAAAATTCACAACAAACATATGCAGAAGTGAAATATGTGGAAAGACTAGTACAGGGAAAAGACATAAGCACCCAAAAAAGCAGTTAAATATGTAAACGATTTGATTACACCATCCACCAAATTGACATTTATATATCACTTATATAACACTATATCCAACATTTGAAGAATATCTTTGTCAAGTGTCCATGGAACATTAATCAAGATAGATTATATGCTGAGTCATAAAATAATTCTCAATAAATACTTAAGAATTGAAAATATATAGAGTTTGTACTCTGATCAAAAAAGTACTAAATTAGAAATTAGTAACAATAGGTAACAAAAATACATTAAGAAAAACCTTAATATTTTGCAATTGAGCAAAAAAAATTTAAAAACCATAAGTAAGGACAAAATTATTAAGTGAGATTATATAGTACTTAAATTTTTTTTCATTGTGGTAAAATATACATAACATTTACAACTTTAACTGTTTTTAGGTGTACAAGCCAGTAGCATTAAGTACCTTTGCAATGTCCTTTGATGCATAGAAGTTTTAAATTTTGATGAAATTTAGTTCATTTTTTTCATTTTGTTGTAGGTGCTGTCTACATCACTGTCTTCTTTTTGTATTGTTTATTTTTTTGGTGTTATATTTTAGAAATCATTGATAAATCCAAGGTTGTAAAGGTTGCCCCTGTGTTTTCTAAGAGTTTTACCATTTAAGCCCTTAAACTTGTCTTTAATCAATTTTGAATTAATTTTGTATATGGCATAAAGTAAGGGTCTAAAGAGGCTATTCTTTCCCCATTGAATGGTCTTGACATCTTTCTTGAAAATAATTAACCATGTAGACAAAGACATATTTCCGGGCTTCCAATTTTATTCCATTGGTCTATATGTCTCTCCTTATGCTAGTACAAGAATGTCTTTATTACTGTAGCTTTTTTAGTAGACTTAAAGCCTATTTTGTCTCATAATAATATATTAAGTTCGGCTCCCTTTTGGTTAGTATTTGCATGTAATATCTTTTTCCATCTTTTTATTTTCACCTTTTTTTGTGTTTTGTAACTACATATAGAATGCATATGTAGACAGCATATATATGGATCATTTTTGTGTCCGTTCTGCCAATTTCTGCCTTTTCATGGAAGACTTTAATCCATCTACGTTTTAAATAATGACTAAAAATGGACTTACTTCTGCCTTTTAGCTATTTTCTGTATGTCTTATATGTTTTTGCTCCCCAATTCCCCCATCACTGTCTTCTTTTTGTATTGTTTATTTTTTTGTAGTATACCATTTTAATTTCCTTCTTTCCCTTTCTGTACGTTTTATAGTTATTTCTTTAACGTGTACTGTGCGTTACAATCAACATCTTAAACTTATAACAACCTAGTTTGAATAATACAAACAGTTTCAAACGGATGAAAACTGTAGCTCTTTTACATCTTAGACCTTCTCCCTTTGCATTATTAGTGTCACAGAATATATCTTTGTACATAATGTGCCCACTAATGTAGATTTATAGTTATTATTTTATGCATTTATCTTATTAAAAATTAAATTACAAACCAAACAATAATATTGGCCTTTGTATTTACCTGTGTAGTTACTTTTACCAATGTTCTTCTTTTTTTCGTATGGTTTCAGATTACTGTCTATTGTCCTTTCCTTTCAGTCTGATGGACTGCCTGAGTATTTCTTGCAGGGCGGGTCTACTAATAACAGACACTTTCAGGTTTTGTTACTTCTGGAAATGTCTTAGTTTCTCCTTCATTCTTGAAGGATAGTTTTGTAGATACAGAATTATTTATTGGTTGAGTTTTTTTTTTTTCCAGGATTTTAAATATGTCAGTCCACTGCCTTTTGGCTTTTATGTGTGCTGATGAAAAATTATCTGTTAATACTAATGATGATCCCATGTGTAATATTAGTCACTTATCTCTTGCTACGTTCATGATTTCCTTTTATCTTTCGCTTTGGACACATTTGACTATAATGTGTTGCAGCATGGTGTTGCAGCATGGCTCTCCTTGAGTTTATCCTGTGTGAAGTTCATTGAGCTTCTTGGATGTGTATATTATATTTTTTATCAAATTTGGGAATTGGGGGCCATTATTTCTAAAATATTTTTTTCTGCCTCTTTCTATCTCTCTTCTTCTTCTGGAACTCCCATTATGCATATGTTTGCACATGTGATGTGCAAATGGTGGTATCTCACAGGTCCCTCAGGCTCTGTTCATTTTTCTTTATTCTTTCTGATCCTCATACTGGATCAATACGATTGTCTTATCTTTATACTCACTGATTCTTTCTTTTTCTTGCTCAAATCTGCCATTGAACTCTGCTAGTGAAGTTTTCTACTTTGTACTTTTCACCTCCAGAATTTCTGTTTCGCCCCTTTTAAAAATTTCTCTCTTAATTGACATTTCATACTTGTTCAACCCTTTACACATATATATGGGACAACATTATTCATAATAGCCAAAATGTAGAAACAATCAAAACAACCATCAAGGGCTTCCCTGGTGGCGCAGTGGTTGAGAGTCCGCCTGCCGATGCAGGGGACACAGGTTCGTGCCCCGGTCTGGGAAGATCCCACATGCCGTGGAGCGGCTGGGCCCGTGAGCCATGGCCGCTGGGCCTGCGCGTCCGGAGCCTGTGCTCCGCAACGGGAGAGGCCACAATGGTGAGAGGCCCGCATACCGCAAAAAAAAAAAAAAAAAAAAAAACCATCAATGGATGAGTGGATATAAATTGCAGTATATGTACAAAATGGAACATTATTCATCATAAAATGGAATAAAGTGCTGCCACTGATGTTCATTTGGATGAACCTTTAAAACACTATGCTAAGTGAAAGAAGCCAGACATAAAAGATCACATTTCATATGATTCCATTTATATGAAATATCCAGAATACACAAGTCCATGGAGACACAAAGCAGATTAGTGGTTACCAGGAGAGGGCAGGAGCTTGTAATGGGGGGTGACTACTAAATGGATATTAGGTGTTCTTCTGGAGCAATGAAAAGCTTTGAAACTAGAGACAAGGGATAGTTGCACAACATTGTCAATTGTATGTTATATGGCTTTCACCTCAATTTAAAAAAAAATTGTAGAAGGTCCAAGACATACTATTGAACTTAAGAGACACATGTAACCCAAAATGACAGAATACATAGTCTTTTCAGGTACACATGAGACATTTACTAAAACTGACCATACGCTGGACCATAAAGCAAGCTCACAGTGGAATTAAACTAGAAATCAATTTTTAAAAGACCAAAAAAGTAGGCTTAAAATTAATTTATTCACTTTTAAATAACTAAATAAACTAAAAATGTGTATATAAAATGTCATCTTATATGGGCATCTCATATAAAATCCACACATGCATGTAGTAAATTCATGCTGAGAGAAACTGAATGTGACCACCCTCAATCACATAAGTAGTAGGAAGTGGAGTCAGATTCAACCTCAAGTCTGTGGTTCTTAATCAGTGCATTGGTGACTATACTGACATGTATAAACTCAATTGTTTGGAAGAAGACACTAATGAAGGTACAGTGATGTTTAAAATCTCCACTTGAGCCTGTTAGTTTAAGTTTGTTCAGTGTCATGGTCAGAGAACCCTTAATTCAGGCCAACTGTGTTGTGTGCATCGTGTTTTGAGAGAAATCAGGTTATACTATGGGTGTGGATTACTGCAAAGTACAAAACTGCTACCAAAAAATCCACTTTGAAAGACATACCTTTTTTATACCTTTTGCATAAAAAGAATTTGAGAGAACATTGCAAATTACAAACTGGAGGTTTCACAGTGATAGTAGGAAATTTGTTGAAAACGGATATTCAGGGAATCAAGGGTATCATAACTGAATGCATAAGCAGGAAACTTCATTCAGAGGAGAGGCTATAATGGTTCTTTAAGGGAAAATCATGTCCAATGCTAGAAACCTGAGAGGAGGAATATCTGTAAATGAAGAAAACACAGAACCAATTTATTTAGACTTTTAAAAATTATTTACTAACGTTACTTCAAATTGTTAGTTTTTAATAAAATCACCAAGGTATTTGGGAAGAATTTTAATCATAGGTTTGGCACTAACTGTGAAACAGAAAATAATATAAGGTAGTGATAAATAAATACTGCTTTCCATCAGTACTTTCAACCAAGTTTCTGACTTCAAGCATGACACTGATAGCTCTGAAATTTCTAACTTGCTTCAACTTAAACATACATTTCTGATTACTTAATGTGTATCTCCTTAATGCAAACATGTATCCCAGTAACAGTTCACTTTTTTGGCCCATATTTCTGCCCATACATTTATGCTTACCCCTTTATATTGGTTAAAAGCACTAGTCTCCTTCAATTTAAAAATGCCACCAGTAGCCTAGAAATTTTATTCTCTTGTTTCCTCTGTATTCAAGTGGTAATGAAATTCTATGAATTTATTTCTTCTTTTTCACACACCTCCCCCATTTTAACCATCTCTCTTAAGAGCCACATGACTTTTTTACCTAGTCTGTTCCAATAGCCTCCTAATTGATATACCATCACTAATCTTTTATACTTAATTAAGTCTCTAAATGGGTTCCAAAGTTATCTTCCTTTAAAAATTATGATCATATTATTCAGCCATTCAAATTTCTATTAATTCTGTATCAATTAGGATTAAGTCCAAGGCCAACTATAAGACCCTCCTCCATTAGGTCATATGTTGCACCTTCAGCCTCTCTTCAGGACAATTCTTTCCAGTTTCTCCATGCTCAATTCATACTGAACTTTTCACCATTTCCCCAATTCTCTATGACTTCTTTTGTCCCAGGATCTTTTCACATTTACACATCTTATTTTCCTTGTGTATATCCTACCCTACATTTCTGCTTCATGAATTTACCTTCATATTTAAGATAAGATCATCTCTTTTGTGAACTCTTTGCTGGCATCTCCTGGGAGAGTTTGGCATTCTCATGCCTATATTTTCTCAGCATTTTCTTCATTCCTTATTGTAACATTTATGGCATATTACAATAATTTATGTGTTTGTCTATCTCCTTCTCTACATAACTCTTTGCCTTAGAGTTTTTTAAATTTACCTTTGTTCTCCAATGTAATTGATAATATAATAGACATTCAATAAATGTTGATGGATCAAAAAAATGGATGTATTGATATTGTAACTTTGGAAACTGGTCCCAAAACTAAGGAATTTATCTAATATTAATATCTTCATATTTTCAAATGGCATGGGATTTTCCTTGGTGTTAAAATTGCAAGATGACAAATACAATCAGAGTTAAGGATTATGAACTTATTAATCAAAAAACAGGAATACTAAAAAACAAGAAGAAAAGAAAGAAAGTAAACAAGTTTCTCTCAGCATGCAAAAGGAATGAAAAAGAAGAGGAATGGGGAGGGCAATAATTGAGCAGTACCTTAAAAATTATGGAAGATAAGGAGTAGTTATCATAGACTTTAACTCAATATTCTGGACTATTTACTAGTTTAAGCCTTGGATATGGAAATATTAGAATGGTTTCACCTAGCAGTTAAACTAATGGAACCATCTAACTCTCAGCCTTGGATCAGACTGGAAAATCATTTCAATGTGCTTTGAGTAAAATCAACATTGTAAAATCAACTCAGATGTTGGCATCATGTTTTTACACATAAAAGGTGCTACTCATTATTAACCTACTTATCCCCTGAACCAAAACAAAATTCCCTAATTTTGTGTCAGAAAAGAATATTGCTCTGCTCAGTATGGTGTTTGTTATCGATTATATTGCTTCTAATGTCTTCTTTCACTAATCTATCCTATATGCAATACATTTCCACAAAAAGAAATTTCTTGTTTTGTCAATACTCTACCTCAAAACTTTTCAGTGGTTCCCCAAAAGCCTCTTAATTTTAAAAACAATCCTTTTGTAAAGCTTCTTGACGTTTTCTAGGATTTCCTTGCTTTACTCAAACCAAGCAAAGATACTTTATGACCCATGTTTTCTGATCTCTTACTCCCTGATTTTCTCCTTCTCTCTAAAACTGTTTTTCCCCTTTCCTCATATCTTTCATATTAACTATAAAGCTTTTTAGAAATATCTTCAAAAGTATAAAGCTTTTGCTCTGATTACAGACAGACTCAGGTTTTTGTCCTAACTCTGCCACTTGAAAGTTAGTGAAGTCACACATTCTCTAAAGTTTAGATTCTATATTTGTAAAATAGGTAAATAACAATGCCTAATTGTACCCTTGGTTAATCCTGGCTTAATAGGTAAAGGATGCTTTTTGCCATTTGCCAAATGGCAATGCTTCTTCCATCTGTGAACCCATGGAATTGGTAATCTATGTCTAAGATTGGCTTAGGGGCTTCTATTTCCACAAGTAAAGTATAATTTATACAAAAGAAAGAAAAAAGTGCTTGCAATGTTTTTAATACTATATAGTACAGAAGATTATGAGAAATTTTGCAGACTTGGGACTTGGAGATAGTGGTTAGTAAAGTATCTGGTACATAATAACAGAATAATAGATGGTGCTTATTCTTAGTACGACTATTATTAACACAATTATCTCTATCGTTATTTTTGATGTGCTTATTTTCTCTTTTAAATTCCCACTGCATTTTCTGTCTATCTCTCTCTATATATATATCCTTTTCTCAATTATTTGTATACATGTCAGCCTCTCTTCTCATTTTGTAACTTTCTTGACGTTAGGGATTGTGTCTCAATCTCTGTCTTCTAAGAAATCTTTCCCACTTCCCTACACACAAGAATTCAATAAATATGTGTTGAGTTGAATAATATGTATTAAATATCTAGCATATAATTAAGATAAGATATAAGATAAACAATAACTTTCTTTGTAATCAACATCATAGTAAGAAACATGAATGACTGTGAAAGCCCTTGGTTTTCCTGGTGCCTCTTATAATACAGGATATTGTGCCCTAATGATGCTAAAATCATTCTTTTGGTCTACTTGAGTGCACTCAAGTTGATCAAATTACTCAAGATTAAAATACTAAAGGGTAAACCTAATTTATTTTACTGATTAATCTTCCTGGTTCACTCCCACACTTCTTCATATCCAGTGGGTTTATGTTCAAGTCCTCTTCTCTGAGAGGCTTTCTGGAATCACCTCTGTCGACCACAACATTTTTATAGCATTTCATCACCTGTAATATTATAGATTTATTCATTTATTTTCTACTTCTTGCTCCTAGAAAGTAACTCCATGAGGGCAGACTTTTTGTTTTGTTTATCTCTATAACCCTAGCATTTAGAAGAGTGCATGGATTGTGATAGACATTCAAAAAGTACCATTTTCTTAAATTATGAATTAATGAATGAATGAAAATTCTGCATGTATGCCTTTTTGTTATGTAGAACACTGAAGAACCAATAGAGTGATTCAAGAGATTGTAATTTTAATTACAGAAAAGAAAATTAAATCAAGGTGGCCATTACTAAGTTATCTAGATCAATTTTCTAGCTAGTAATATCAACCAGTCCTCACTGTGAATTCAATTTTTAATCTGTTTAAATTATTTATAAAAAATTTAATGTAATTAATTTAGTAAAGCCTGTTTTTTTTTCTGTTCATCAGATAAGAAAAAATTGAAATAGCATCATGACTTCTAAATTAGTGCTAGTTACCTGCTCAAAATATTTGAATTTAGGGTTATGGTATAAAGGTAGAAAGGAAGAAAAATGGAAGGATGTCTAATTAGAAACTGATACTTGTTTAGCCCTCATGGAATGGAGGCACTTATATGATCCTCATCAGCACTAGACTTCTAAGGGTTTTACCCACAGATGTGAATTAGAGAAAATGTTACTCAAAGTGCATCTCTAGGGCTTCCCTGGTGGCGCAGTGGTTGAGAGTCCGCCTGCCGATGAGGGGACACGGGTTTGTGCCCCGGTCCGGGAGGATCCCACGTGCCGCGGAGCGGCTGGGCCCGTGGGCCATGGC
>NC_041219.1:65154174-65154696 GCF_002837175.3 Physeter macrocephalus | reverse complement strand
CTGTGCTCCGCAATGGGAGAGGCCACAATGGTGAGAGGCCCGCGTACTGCAAAAAAAAAAAAAAAAAAAAAAAAAAAAATCATCTCTAAGCTACTTATGCTTGTTTCTCTCAAGCCACTAGGCAAATACAATCAGAGGCAGAGAAGATCCAATGACCAATTCATGTTCTTTGCGCTTGCGTTCTACATGTTAGATTGCTACAAAATATCTAGATATTACACTTTCTGATTACCTAGACAATATTGTGTACATATGAATAATCCATCCAACAACCAAGACTTATTATTTCATAACTCTCTCAAATTCATTAACTTATTTTTAGGTTAAGCATTTCTGTACTGAGTCCTACGTGTAAAGCACTATATCAGGCACTAGAATATACCATTAAACAAAATACTATCTCTTTATCAAGTAAAATGCTGACTAAAGGGAAAATATACACAGTAACAGAAAAATATAATGCAGGGCTTCCCTGGTGGTGCAGTGGTTGAGAGTCCGCCTGCCGATGCAGGGGACACGGGT
>NC_041219.1:65067410-65154059 GCF_002837175.3 Physeter macrocephalus | reverse complement strand
ACAACAGTGAGAGGCCTGCGTACCGCAAAAAAAAAAAAAAAAAAAAAAAAAAAATACATATATATATATATATATATATATATAATGCAATACAAATGCTGATAGAACTAAGCAAAGGATAGTACACAAGCAGATAGGAAAGCACTTTTGGATTCTTACTGTAGCATCAGGAAGGTTATGAGAAAGAATCTAGGCACTATTAGATAGAAAATGCATGGTTCATATACCACCATTCTTCCAATATGATGGCCATTGCTAATCCAGTGAACCCTGGACTTGTTCTTGCACTCCTTAACCTAGTCCTTCAGGAAACCATAGTCAATCTACCCAAATTACAGGTTATAAAATCTACTTGCTGTCACTCTGGTTTAAGCGGATATGATAGGACAAGAGCAAATAGTGGTGAAGAAAGTGTGAGAGAAAGGGAGATAGATAATGGTCCAAAGTCAGTGCAGAGGTCAATATGAAAGAAGAAATTCACATAGGGAAAATTTCAGATAGTTCAGTATAACTAGAGCAAGAATGGTGAGAGATGAAACCAAATAACTAAGCGTAAAGAGGTTGATGAGGGCATTATAAGAAATATTTAAAAGTTTGGACTTGATTATGAGGACAATGAGGAGAGAACCAAACTTTGTGGCCATTCTTTCTCACTTGTGCTAACCACACCAGCTCTCTGAGTGCATGTACACTCTTAGCTTCCTTTTCCTCCCAGTTCATTACCAGAAACATGTCTTGGTCTTTATTTTGAAGTCATGACTCGTGGGATTTGGTCTTTTCCTAAAGGCTACATCTTAATGATCTCACCTTTGAACTGATTTCACTTTTCGATTATTTTATTTTTGATCTTTCTACATGCTCTGTACATGTAGGGCATATAACTAATACCCTATGTGCATTCTAATTCTTTCTCTTCTGGATTCATACATTTCTCATAGCAACTTAACAACTGCAGCATGACCAGAGTCATGCTTTCAACATTTAGCTTCAAGAATCCTCCTTCTACTCTACACGTACATCAGGTCCATTTTTTATATTCTAGTTTATCATAGGCCACAGTTTTCCGAATGTTACACAACCAGATTTCAGGGGTTGACATTTTCCTAACTCCTATAGCAGTGTCCTCACCATTTCCCAGCCTCCTCTAACAGCTTCCATACTGCTTGCCTACCTGACCCAAAGCACTGCCACACAATTAGAGTGTTTCCTCTTATGCTCCCTTGGTCCTGTACCATCAGGCCATAAATATATTCTCCCAGCCTGCAAGTTGTATAGGTGCTACCACTCCTTTGGGATTGCTTTCCCCTTAATAAGCACAGCTATTTCTCAGCCAATTATGTTGTACCTTAACCCTATATATTGGTCTGGTAACCAGGAGAGCAGTGGCTCCTTATTTCCTTGTAAAGCAGAGTCCTCTGCATTTACTTCAGGCAAGGAATGTTGAGAGGAAAGAATTGGCCTTTAACCTGAAGTATTAAGCCACTTCTAAAGCTCAGAGTGTTCAGAGGATCTGCAGAATCAAGTTTTATGAGTGCATTGTCCCAGATATCTCAATCCCAATCACATATCCTCACTTTTTCCTCCACCAGAGTTAGCAGAATTTCCAGAGCTAAGAATTCAACCTTCTCAGGAACTCAGCTACTATTACAGATAATTCCTGGATTTGTTCCTTTCATTGTCTGCCCTCCAGCTGCAGAAGATGAGACCCTTTATACACTACTAAGAACGCCCTCTGACTTTCCTACTTTTTCAATCGCTGAATAATCACCCTCACCCTTCACTGTCTTTTTTGAACGTCTCACTAGCCCTCGAAAAGATCCTCTGATTGTATTATCCTTGTAATCTGTGCTCCCCTAACTTCTCAGAATCCTGGGATATAGCTCCCACCAGTGAATCCTTTTTCACTGTCATCTCAAAGTTTACCACCTGTGAAGTTTTCAACAATGGCACTGCAGGAGCATGGGTTTTAACTATTTCCAGTGTTCTAGTTCCAAAATTTCATTTTATGGTTTGCTTCTTTGAATCTTTCCAAGTTTCAATCATCTTAGATTGAAACAAACTAAATTGGAAATTTGCATACAGAGAATTTATAAGGGAGTACCTGCAGGATGAACACTTCTGAAGGAGTAAAGAAAGAATCTTGTTTTAGAAGTACACTCTCTAATTAGTTGCAAAAACTGCAAAGTCAATAGAAAAGGACAAGTCTATAGAAAGGGGTGAAGAATTGGGAAAACTAATGAAATCTATCATAACCCAGTATCCAGGGTGGATAAATATAGTTCCTAAAATAATGAGGGTTTCAAATGTACTTGATCAAAGAGGAATAGAGTATTGTTTTGCTGGTTATGAACAATACATATCATACATTTTTCTGTTTCTTTAATTGATTTGCTAAATAAGCCATCTGATTTCTACTTTTAAATTGGGCCTAGAGTAGGAAAAGCCACTCCAGCAGGGCCAAGCTGCCTTGCCACTCAAGCTTTATGATCTAGAAGATACCAGTGATGCTCAAAATGCTGGCAGCTAACAAAAACCTATAGGGAGCATCTGGAAAGTCCCAAAAGAAAAATCATAATGCTAAGATTCTGGAGTAAAGATATAATTTCATTTGATTACAAATGTTCTCCTTTTTGAAGCGGCTTCTGGCCTCTAGTGGGCCTTTTTAAAAGTTAATTATGGGCTTCCCTGGTGGCGCAGTGGTTGAGAGTCCGCCTGCCGATGCAGGGAGCGCGGGTTCGTGCCCCGGCCCGGCAGGATCCCGTGGGCCATGGCCGCTGGACCTGCGCGTCCGGAGCCTGCGCTCCGCAACGGGAGAGGCCACAGCAGTGAGAGGCCCGCTTACCGCAAAAAAAAAAAAAAAAAAAAAAAAAAAAAAAAAAAAAAAAATTAATTATGACACACTGTGTGACTTGAGCTGTCTATAAAAAATGAGATCAGAAGGTCAAAGGGTGGATGTGGTGGGGTCTCTTGTTTAGGAGAGACTGACAGCATGTTTCTATTTATGATAGAAAGTTGACTCATTTTTTAAAATTGACTCATTTATGCCAAATTATGAACTTTTATGAGATTTAAATGCAGGTAGCAAGGTGAATTGCTGCTAAGTTGCAGGAGGAATGGCTGGCTAGTGCTGATCATGGGCCTATTCCCAGTAAGATCTATTTCTCACCCTCTCCTCAAAGGAAAGCTGATATCTATTCATTTCCTGGGAGTCCACCTTACCTGGGTTTTAGCTAAGTTCAGCCAATGGGTGTCCTTGGCAGAAATATTGGTAAGTGGAAAGGAGAGGCAAGGATTTTCTCATTTCTCTCTGCCTAAAGAGTTATTTCTGGAAGCAGCTGCATCTCTTTAGCAACTTTTACTCCTACTAGATTTTCCCACTGATGGAGCATTCATAGGTAAAAGTGGCCCCTAGGCTGTAACAACACAGCCTCCCTTTGACCTAGTGGTAGCTTCCTTCTGTTCCTAATCTGTGAATTCTTACTATTTCCCATTGAGATTCTCAGCTCTTTCCTCACCTGTGTGGTCACTTCACTATATGACATTTCTTGTGTTGGAATAATTGAGGTGGTTTCTGTTTTCTTGGAGAGACTTCTCATGGATAAAATAGCCATTGGCAAAATATTTTGATACCCAGCAAAGTCTTTCACGTGTAACAAGGGAGGATACTTGGATTGAGTGTAAATGTAAGAAAAACAGATCAAATGTTACTTTAAATCTTATCATTTCTTTTCTGAGCAATAAAAATTATTCCAAATATCTTAGGCAGGGTACAAGATAGAAAGGTGTCATTATATCATTATAGCTGCAATGATTCAAGTAGAAAGTTTAAAAGAACATTACAGAGGTATGGATTTATGCCTGCAAAAGTGAAATTCACTTAATTCAAAAACATTCATTCAATTCAAGCACTTCTGTTCTCTTTTGTTTATAATGATAGTCAATTTGATTAAAAGCATTACATTCTTCATTTTTTGACATAATATAAGCCAAATAACTTTTTGAACTAGTATTTGAAATGTTACTCTAGATTGTATTGGTATTACACAGATAAAACAAATAATGTACCGTAAAAGAGTAAGACACTTTATTGCTATAATGAGGTACCCCATAAAGGAAGCACATTTTCTTGATTTTAGATAAAGATTTATGAGTATGAAATATGTGTGTAATTTCATATTGTGTTTCTCTCTAGGTCAAGTAGAGAAGAATTAAAGAGATAATATCTCTTTTGCCAAAAATCTTCCATTAACTAGAAGAACATTTGTACTATCCCATGGTTCTTCTGGTTTCAAGATCAGCAGGTTTTGTGCCTCTACTTTATTTCCTTCTTAAATTTGACTGGATTTTTTTTTCCAGGTGGTGTAGTATAATACATGTGTAAAAATACCATATATCTTTATTTTTTATGAGAGTCACGTAGAGTGTTAAAATATACTTACCTTCCCACTGATTTCGCAGAATGTCAAGATGGCTGGAACTTGGAGAGAAGAATGGAGGAATACAATGAAAATTTCAACAGAGTTAGAAAATATAAAGAACCAAACAGAGCTGAGGAATACAGTAACTGAAATTATAAAATACACTAGAAGGAATCTAGTATAAATTATTGATAGATGGTACAGAGGAATAGATCAGTGATCTGGAAGACAGAGTAGTGGAAATCACCAGAGCTGAACAGAAAAGAGAATTTTTTTTTTAAATGAGGATAGTTTAAAAGACTTCTGGGACAACATCAAACATATTAACATTTGCATTATGGGGATCCCAGAAGGAGAAAAGGGGCAAAGACTTTATCTGAAGAAATAATAGGTGAAAACTTCCCTAACCTGAGGAAGGAAATAGATATCCAAGTCCAGGAAGCACAGAGATTCCCAAACAAGATGAGCCCAAAGAGATCCACACTGAGAAACATTATAATTAAAATGGCAAACATTAGAGATAAAAGAGAATCTTAAAAGCAGCAAGAGAAAAGCAACTAGTTACATACAAGGGAACTCCCACAAAGCTAGGAGTTCCGAATAGTTCTGACTTTTCAGCAAAAACTTTGTAAGCCAGAAAGGAGAGGCATGATATAGTCAAAGTGATGAAAGGTAAAACACTACAACCAAGAATATCCTACCCAGCAAGGTTATCATTTAGATTTTAAGGAGAGAAAGTTTTACAGACAAGTAAAAGATAAGAGTTCAACAACACTAAACTGGCTTTACAAGATATGTTACAAAAACTTACCTAAGTGTAAAAGAAAAGACCACAACTAGAAATATGAAAATTATAAAAGGAAAAATTCCACTGGTAAAGGCATACATATAGTAAAGGTAGTATATCAACCACCTAAAAAGTTAGTTAGAAAATATCAATAAAACTAAGAGTTGGTTCTTTGAAAAGATAAACAAAATGGATAAAACTTTAGCCAGTTAATCAAGAAAAAAGAAGATAGGGCCCAAATAAATAAAATCAGAAATGAAAGAGAAGAACTGACCACCAGCACCACAGAAATATCAAGGTTTATAAGAGATTACTATGAACAACTATACAACAATAAAATGCACAACCTAGAAGAAATGGGTAAATTCCTATAAATGTACAATTTCCAAAGACTGAATCAGGAAGAAATAGAAAATATGAACAGACAAATTACCAGTAATGAAATCGAATTAATAATTTTTTAAAATTCCAACAACTAAAATCCAGGACCAAACAGCTTCACAGGTAAATTTCTCAAAAGATTTAAAGAAGAGTTAACACCTATCCTTCTGAAACTGTTCCAAAAAATTGAAGGGGTAGGAACATTCCAAAATGCACTCTATAGTGCCAACATCACCCTGATATCAAAACCAGAAAAAGACACCACAAAAAAAGAAAATTATAGGCCAATATCATTGATGAACATAAATGCAATAATCGTCAACAAAATATTAGCGAATTGAATTAAACAATACATTAAAAGGATCATACACCATGATCAAGTAGGAATTATAACATGGATGCAAGAATGTTTCAATATCTGCAAATCAATCAATGTGTTGATTTGATTAATAAGCCAGATGATAAAAATCATATGATCATCTCAATAGATGTAAAAAAAAAGCTTTTGACAAAATTCGACATCCATTTATTAAAATAATTCTCAGCAAAGTGGGTATAGAGGGAACATACCTCAACATAATAAAGGTCAACATATATATGACAAACACATATCCAACATCATACTCAATGGTGAAGAGATGAAAGCATTTTCTCTAAGATCAGGAACAAGACAAGGATGCCCACTCTCTCCACTTTTATTCAACTTAGTATTGGGAATCTTAACCACAGCAATCAGACCAGAAAAAGAAATAAAAGGAATGTAAATTAGAAAGGAAGAAATAAAATTGTCACTATTTACAGAAAGCATGATACTAAGTATAGAAAATCCTCTAAACTCCATCAAAAATGTACTAGAACTAATAAATGAATTCAGTAAAGTTACAGAATACAAAATTAATATACAAATATCTGTTGCATTACTATATACTAACAATAAACTATCTGAAAGAGCAATTAAGAAAGCAATCCCATTTACAATTACATCAAAAAGAATAAAATACCTAAGAATAATTCTAACCAAAGAGGTAAAAGACTTTTACTCTGAAAATTATAGGACATTGACTAAAGAAATCAAAAACAACACAAACAAATGGAAAGATATCTCATGCTCGTGAACTGGAAGAATTAACATTGTTAAAATGACCATACTACCCAAGGCAATCTACAGATTCAATGCAATTCCTCTCAAAATACCAAAGGCATTTCTCACAGAACTAGAACAAATTAGTCTAAAATATTTATGAAACCATGAAAGACCCCAAATAGCCAGAGCAATCTTGAGAAAGAAAAATAAAGCTGGAGGTATAATGTTTCCTGATTACAAACTCTACTACAAAGCTACAGTAATCAAAGTAGTATGATACCAGCACAAAAATAGATACCTAGATAAATGGAACAGAATAGAGAGACTAGAAATAAGCCTGTACTTATATGGTCAATTAATCTACAACAAAGGAGACAAGAACATACAATGGGGAGAAGACAGACCCTCTTCAATAAATGGTGCTGGGAAAACTAAACAAATCCATGCAAAAGAAAAAAACTGGATTTCTTTCTCACACTATACAAAAAAATAAACTCAAAATGGAGTAAAGATTTAAAAATAAGACCTGAAATCATAAAACTCTTAGAAGAAAATATACTTTCTTTAATATTGGCCTTATCAATATATTTTTGGATCTGTCTCATCAGACAAGGGAAACAAAAGCAAAAATAAATAAATGGAATTACAGCAAACTAGAAAGTTTTGCAGAGCAAGGGAAACTATCAACAAGGAGCAAAGGCAGCCTACTGAAAGGGAGAAATATTTGCAAACAATATATCTGATAAGGGGTTTACACTCAAACTATGCAAAGAACTCATACAATTCAACATCAGAAAAACAACCAACCAGATTTTAAAATGGGCAGAAGACCTGATTAGACATGTTTCCAAAGAAGACATGCAGATGGCCAACAGCCACACAAAAAGATGCTCAACATCATTAGTCATCAGTGAAATGCAAATTAAAACTACATTGAGGTACCACCTCATACCTCTCAGAATGGCTGTCACCAAAATACAACAAATAACAAATGTTAGTGAGGATGTGGAGAAAAGGGAACCCTTGTGTAGTATTGGTAAGATTATAATAGTACAGCCACTATGGAAAACAGTAGGAATGTTCTTCAAAAAATTAAAAATAGAACTTCCATTAGATCCATCAATTTTACTTCTGGGTGTTTACTCAAAGAAAACCCCAAAACTACTAATCTGAAAAGATCTATGTACACAATGTTCACTGCAGCATTATTTACAAGAGCCAAGATATGGCAGCAACATAAGTGTTCATCCACAGATGAATGGAAAAGGAATATGTGGTATATATAAAGAATGGAATACTACTCAGCCATAAAAAATAAATTAAATAAATTCTTGCCGTTTGCAACAATGTGGATGGATCTAGAGAGTATGATATTAACTGAAATAAGTCAGACCGAGAAAGGCAAATACCATATTATCTCACTTATATGTGGAGTATACAAAATAAAACAAAATGAAAATAGACTCGTAGATACAGAGAACAAAGAGATGGTTGCCAGAGGGGAAGGGAATAGGGTGTTGGGTGAAATAGGTAAAGAGGATTAAGAGGTACAAACCTCCAGTATTAAAATAAATAAGCCATGGGCATGTAACATACAGCGTAAGGAATACGGTCAATAATATTGTATTAACTTTGTATGGGGACAGATAGTTACTAGACTTATCATGGTGATCATTCCGTAAATTATGCAAATGTCAAATCACTATCTATTACACCTGAAACTAATATAATATTGTACATCAACTATGCTTCAATATAATTTTTTAAACATTCTTTCTCCAGAACAAAAAACAAACAACAACAAATACAACAAGGAAAATTGTAAATTTCTTAGTACCAATACAAAGTTTTCTTGTCCCTATCTATTGGAAAGGCACATCTAATAGAATAGAGACTGTGGTCCAGACATACAGCTTTGTGATGTTAAAGTTTAGAGAAGACAGAGAAATAGTTTAAAAGTCTCTTGGGTTTCCTTTTCATAAATCTTTAGTCTCTGCCATACCTTAACAATATTGATTTTTCTAATTACAAATTAATATAGGGTACTTCTAATTCAATATGGATGATTAAATGCTGTTTCTTAAACTTCATTACCTCCCAAAAGTGTAAAGAAATATAAATCTTTAAAACTTCAAGGAGGAGACCCAGGGAAAAGACAACAGTAGATAAGAGAGGTCAACAAAGTTTTGGAAAATGAAAGTAAGAGGAAGAGAGCTGAGTGCTAAAAAGACTAGAAGAAGCTAAGACCTATGTCTTACAGAAGGGAGAGTGAGGTGAAAGAAGCCAGTTTTCCCTGCAGAACACTGGAAAGCACCAAGTATTTTCAACAGAAGTAACAAAAGGCAGGACCCATAAGGGCTTGTAACCAGAGAAATGGCTGAGAGTTTATATTAAAAGCATTCGGGCATTTCAGGAGATCCTGACCACTGCTCTAGCATCCAGCCCTCTCAAGCATCACCCTGCACCCAGACAGCCAAACCTCACCTCCCATTCTCCAAAGACTTGAAACCAGAGAGTTTCAGGGCCAGGCACACAAGTCTCAGAGACGGTGAAGGGCTGATTTGTAAACTAAAAAAGTAACTGATAGGTGAACCATTCTTAAAGATTCTCCAAACAAAATTCGAACTCTTGTTCTGATCCCCCTGAAGCAGGGATTCTTGCAGCAGTGGTGACTTGGAAATGTGTAGTTGGTGGCAATGATTGGGAGAACACTACTGGCATTTAATGAGTAAGAGACTCAGTTTCTAGACATCTTCTCATGTGTGAAACTCCCTCACAGTGAAGAATTATCCCACATCTCTAAAGAATTTCTGATAGCACAGAAGAAAAACACATAGGCAAAAAAAAAAAAAAAAAAAAAAAGGTTTAAAGCCATGTGAATCTAGGACCTAACTGCATTTTGCATATAAGTGATACATTTTTTTTTACACATAAACACAATATATTTTGTCATGGCCTTAACATAGACTGAATTTTTCAGGGATGCCATTAATAAATTGAAGCAGGACAGCACATTGTTTGGTTTGGAGTTTAACCAAGAGTTTTTCACCATTGCCTAAAATCACATCACAGAGAACAATGCTGCTTATTGTACCTAAGATGTCAGTAATGCACACTGAGATGGCTGTATCAGTCTGTATCTATAGGTATCACCTTTAGAGATTCTACAAGTATGTGCAAACAGCTAACTACCTCATTATGTCCACAGTGAAGTGTAGAGTATCTATGCCTGATGGTTTACACATTGAAATACATATTATTTTATTACGAATGACTTTCTGCTATTTCCATTTTACATTATAGTTATGGAATGGCATTGTTATTGGTGAAATCATATGTGTTGATAGGTTACATTCTACTATTTTCATTTCAAGGTAGTAAACGCAGGTTTATAAAGTATTTGCTTTTTTAAAAAAGTGGTCATTGAATATAATAAGGTTGATAGCCACTACCTTAGGAGGAACTCACTAGTTGAAGATTATTTCTCCAAACACAGTATCTAATCAGGATTTCAGTATTTTATTATTAAATGTGGACTGTCAGTCAGCTTCAGATGTTTGAAGAAAATCTCTAGGATAAAAAAGAGAGACTCAAACAAAACAAACAAGAACTGAAAAAGAAAACCTGTAAAAAAATAATAAAGCAAGACAAATAAAACAAGGTAACTTTTAAAAAAGCATGTGTGTGTGTGTGTGCACATGCATAGAGCAGCAGTCCTTAAAGTGTGTGGTCTGGAGGCCCAAGGAGTCCCCACAGCCTTTTTAGGAGGTCTGCAAGGTCAAAATTATTTTCATAATAATACTAAGACATTATTTTCCTTATTCACTTTCATACTCTCATGAGTGTATAGAGGAGTTTTTCAGAGGTTACCCAATACGTGATAACACAACAAATTGAATATAGAAACAGCTATGAGGATCCAATTTATATTAAGACAGACATTAAAGAGATTCACAGAACCAAAGGATATAACTTGCCAGATTAAGTGGCAAACACAATAAATGAAAAAAAACCTCACCCCTATGCATCATCACACTATTTCATAACATTGAAGCTAAAAAGAAGATCCTAAACCTTCCAGGAAAAAAATATGAAAGATGAGAAATAAAAATGGCAACTTTGAAACTAGAAGAAAATGCAGAAATTCTGTTAACATTTTGAATGAAGATTACTTTCTATTGGAATCCTATATTCACACTATCAATTAAGTATTTAGATTAAAAAAGTGACATTTTAGACAGGCAATATTAGCAAAATTTCACCTCCCATACATATTTCTAAGGAAGATTCTAGAGGAACAGATAGTAAACAAAGAAACATGAGAAAAACAGAGCATGGAACTCCAGGAAGTTTCCTCCAGGAAAAATAATTGAACATGTAGACTTCCGCTGACTGGGCACAAAACTGAGAGGGTATTTTAGAATGTGGGAAGAAAACTGCCATATATAAAAGATGATCGCTTTTAGAAATGAGGAAATTATTCACCAAATGAATAAAATATAGAAAAGAAAGAAAAAGTCATCCTAATACACCACTCTCAACTTATATGGGCAGTGATTTAACAAAAGGAGTTGTGCTCTTTTGGGTCTCTTGTAGTCAAAATCATGTAAACTTTCCGAACAATATAGATGCAGACAAGGTTGATAGACTGTAACAAGAACAGCTAACATGAGTGCCTGCAGATCTAGATTCAAACATGCACCAATTTATGTGTATGAATTTCTGAACATTTTCAGTGAAAATAGAAAGGTATAATTCCATATTTATGAAATTAAAATAAAATTTCACATACTCTTTTATAGTATAATAATGATACTTCATACTTTTAATCAGACAATCTGAAGCACTCTATAAACATTAGCAAATTAAGTCTCACAATACCCCATGCAGTAGTTGAGAATAATCATTCATTATATACTCAATAGTTAAAATGAGACATCAAGAGATTAAGTGATTTATCTCAAGATCATACATTCCCTGAGTTCTGGAAAGAAGAGTTGCCTACAATTTTTCATATCTTTTGCTATGGCTCTCAATCTTCTCTTGCCAGTTGTATGACTATAGAAAATGTGCTGTGCTCTCTACTTAGTGTTATTAGCTAGGTTGCAGGGTTACCTGGTCACCTTGCTGGCTTGTGAAGTTTCCATTTTTCCCCTTTGGAGGATGTAAGATAAACCCACTCTTTTTCAAATTCCCCTTTAGAGAAATTTCCTAGTGCTTTTCTCAACAAATGTTTTTCCAGTGTAAGCTTAGTACCAGAATAACACCTGTATTTAATAATTTATACTTTCAAAAATCCATTCAATATTAATTAACCAAATATTTATTAAGTTGTTTTGTATGTCAAGCACTACATATTTGACTCCTGTCATCACAGGTTTTACTGTCTACCAGGAAAGACAGAAAATTTTACAAAGCAATTATAGTGAAGTCAGCCAAAGGTTTCTAAGAAGTAGTATAACACTAAACAAACTCAGAGAACATGACACCTAGATTAGAAGTTACTTCAGAATAGTGTTCCTAAAGGAAACAGCATCTAAGCTCAGGTCTGAAGGATGAATAAAAATTAGCCAAGCAAAACAGACAAGTGTGCTCTAGTTAGAAGGAGATACTCATGTAGCAGTGCAGAGGTGAAAGACCCTGCAGTGTTCAGGAAACTGAGAGATGCCCAGAACAACTGGAAACAGAGAGAACAAGAGAAGAGGTGGATAGAAGGCTATGACGATAACATCATGTTAAACTACGTTAAGGAGTTTAGATTTTTCTAAAAACAATGGGAATCTCAGAAGGGTTTCAAACAAGAAGTCATGTTTTGTTATGAAGTACCACTCTGGCTGCTGTGTGGGTGGAATGGATCAGAAATGGGCAAAACTAGAGGCAGGAAGGCCAGTTAGGAATCTCATTTCAAGCTAGAAATAACTGTAGCTTTTACATATGTGAAAGAGGGAGAGTGATGATGGAAAAAAAGAAATGTGCTCAAGAGATATGATGAAATGAAATCAAGAGTGATTTTGACTTTATATGAGGATAAATGAAGAAAAAAAAAGCATAGACAATTCCCAACTTCCACAGAATAAAATTCTACAGAAGAAAACAGAAGCTTCTATCTTTGACTGCAAAACAAAAGTTGGCTTCGGAAGTTCAGAAAACAAGTTGAAATTGAAATGCTAAACAAAAATAGAAAATGGAATGGAGGAATATTGCAGTTAAAACATTTAAGGGTTTTACCTTATTTGGGAATAGAATAGAGAGAGAATAAATAACTTTAGACTTAAATATATGTCAAAAATTTGAACAGAACCATTGAAATAATAAAAATATCATGATTAATGTTCAAGCCACAATTTATATATATATATGTGTGTGTATGCATATATATATATATGCATACACACACATATATATAGAATCAAAATTAAGTTTTTTTATGCTGTCACCAACAAAAAGAGACTATATACTCTTTTCAAGCATGCATAGAACTTTCATGGACATTGACCATCTGCTATATAAACTCAGCAGAATATTCAATACAATAAATCCAAAGAGATAGCATAGTAAACCCAAAGTTGAAGAGAGGAAGTCATAATGACTCAGATCAGAAATTCATAAAATGAAAAACAAACATCCAAATAAAAATCAGTGGAGTTAATCATGAAAACTAAAAAGGTGTTTCTTTGACGATACTAGTAAAATATTTTAAAACTTCTAGTAAGACTGATTCAGAAAACTAGAGAAGAAAAGTAATATTAATTATTTATCTCTACTCTTTGCTTTATTTTAGGAAACATCATGGCCATTGGAATTCTGAGATATGACTGAAATTTTTCTGCATAGTTTTGGGCTGGTCTCAGGCCAGATTCCTTAAGTCTCTCTAGTGTTTACATTCTTATCATAGGAAACATATAATATTAGTTCCTCTCAATTCAGAACCCATGGTTCAATAGATACAAAAAAAATTAGATCCAAGCACAAGAAAATTATGTTCTACCACCTGTGGGGTCACCAGGGAGAAGTAAATTTCTAAAAACAAAATTCTGTCTCCCTGACACAAAGGATTAACAAACCTTAGCAGTATCCCAGATCCTAAAGTCATGCCAGAACATACCAGAGTGTTGTGATTGCATTACCCTTTCTTACACAAGTCTCAATTCTTTCCCTCCTCATAAAACACAGCATAGAGGAAAGAATAGCATTGTTCAGATGTCCACTTGTACTTTGCTCTTGTTCCCCTCCCCTTATCCAAAGTTACAGGTAAAAACACTTAGTACTTCGATATTATGCCTTTATTTATCTTCCCAACTCCTATCCGTACACTCTGAGAATTTATAACACAGAGACTGAGAAGGAATGATAAAACCCAACAGGCAAGAGCAAGGTGATATTAGAGCAGGGATCGGCAACTTCTCCTGAAAATACCCATTTGTAAATATTCTAGACTTTGTATGCCATTCAGTTTTCATTGCAACTACTCAACTCTGCCTTTTCAGTGCAAAAGCAACCTTGGACAACATGTAAACAAATGGGTGTAGCTGTGTTAAAAAAAAAATGTATTTACAGAAACAGGTGATGAGACAGATTTGACCCATAGGCCCTAGTTTGCTAGTCTCTCTTTTAGAGGAACCAGAAAGTAACTCTGGTTTTCAGAAAACAGAAATGTCTTTCTCCTCTAAAAGTCTGAGATCAAATTTTTTTTTTTAATCAAAGACAAAAGCTTTATTCCAAACTGTGGAGACCATTTAGATGGCTAACATTCAGTCAGGTGCAAGGGACTAATAACCAGCCTTTCCTTGGAAGAAAGCTTCCATGTTTGAAAAGAGGATGAATTGCAGATAAATATATCCCTGCAAGTTGGGGGAAGGGACTCATGAATGATGGAACAGCACTCAGACAGGAGAGGTTCAGGAGCAAAGAAGTCTGCTTAGTGCACACTTTGATCAAAACTGAGGACACAGAAATGAGATTCAAGGTTAGACAAATGATCTAATCAAAATAAAGTCTAAGGGCCAAGTAATTAATAATTCAGACTCCCACTTTCCAACTTTTCCATAGGTATCTCTTTCTTACAAATCTTAAACCTCCCTGGGATGTTCAGCCCATTGGACTTGGGTTTTCACCATATATTGCCCTCATCTTGTCCTCACTTTTCTACTTTCCCTGTTCAGATAGCTTGGTCTAAAGTATAATCATTCTTCTGCATATAACTTTATGTCCCTCGCCCCCTTCTCCTTACATGTTTAACTGGTCGATCCACAATAGGAATTAAATCTAACTACTCCTAACCCATTCTTTGCATTTATTCAAGTTCCTGATTCTGACAACCCTCACTTTAAATTTATGACTGTAAACCTCAAATGGGTCCTTGGCACTGCCCAGTAATCCTTCTGTGTTCTGCAGTCAGTTCACTCTTTGTTCTCTGAGATGTCTTTTCCTTTGTAGCCAAACCTCTGACACCCTACACTTGTTTTCTATGGCTGTGTAACAAATTACAACACAAATTTATTATCTCATTGTTTTGTAAACAGAAGTCCAGGTGTGGTGTAGCTGGATTCTCTGTTCAGGATTTCACCAGGCTGACATCAGAGCTTTGGCCAGGGCTGCAGGACTCACTCGAGGCTGGGGGCATCTTCCAGGCTTGCTGGTTGTTGGCAGCATTCATTCCCTTGCATCTGTAGGATGGAGGCCCCATTTTAGTGCTGGCTGTCAGCCAGGGACCACTCTCAGCTCCTAGAAGCTACCCAGAGTTCCTTGCCATGTGGCCCCCATAAGCAGTTCACAAAATGGATATTTGCTTTCTTTGAGGTCAGCCAAAATACATCCCTCTGATTTCCTCTTCTGAGGCAAGATGGAAAACAATTCTGCTTTCAAGGGACTAAATTAATTAGGTCATGTCCACTGAGGATACTCTTTCTTTTGCCATATAATATAATCACAAGAGTAATACTTCTTCAGTATCATAGTTTCCACCCATACTCCAAGGGGAGAGTATTATACAATAGTAAGGATCATTGGAAGTCATCTTATAAATCTGTCTACTATTCTCCTCACTCTTATCTGACCATTTTACTTCTTAATTCATCAATTAAAAAAATAAACATTCAGAAGAAAACTTTACCCTTCCACTGGCAAGTCTACCAACTGGCTTCATCTAAACCCCTCCTAGACTTTACCTTCACCCCTGTAACTACAGATGAACTCTCGTTCTCCTAAGGGCAAGTCCATATTTTGTTCACTAGATCTGACTCCAACCTACCTATTCAAAGTCTTTGCTATCCTAATTGTCCCTGTTTTCTCCTGTTCATCTTTTTTATTCCCCTTGGAACTAGATCATTCCTATCCACATATGAACAATGTATAATATAGCTCATGTAAAAACAAAAACTGAAACTCTCCTTACTCACATTCCTTTCCGACCTTGACTCCAGTTCTCCACTGCCTTTAAAGCAAAATCACTAATCTTAGTTATCTCGATTTGCTCACCTACCATTCTCCCTAGAACTTACTTAAATTAGGCTTTTCTTACCATCACTCTTATCAAAGGCATTAGTGAAATCCTTTTGCAAAATGTAATAATCAATTTTCAGTCTTTATCTTACATGAACTCTCATTGCATTTGTCATAGTTGATCACTTCCCCCTTCTTGAAACACTTTCATATCTTGGGTTTCAGGACATGGTCCAGGTTTTCTTCATTGATGGTTTCTTCAGTATCCTGTATGAATCTTCCTCCTTGTCAGACCTCTAAATACTGGAGTACCCCAAATGTATTGGTTATGTATTTCTACAATAATGTTTCTCAAGCACACCCTAAGATTCAGTCAATCGGCAATACACACATATCTCACATGTCTGTGGGTTTCAGCTTCTCTAGACTGTTCTCATCCAGGCTCACCCATGCACCTTGGGTTGACCCTGTATCTCCCATCTTCCTTCTGGGACCAGAGGGACCTGGACATATCTTCTCATGGTAAGGGAGAATGTAATTGCTCAGCAGAAATGTAGGAATACTTTTTCAATCCTTTCCTTGTACCACAACTGCTGGCATCCTATAGGCCATAGCAAGTTTCAGGGCTGAGTCCAGTGTCAGAATGTTGTAGCCCAATTACATGGCAAAGATCACGGGTAGAGGGAAGGGAACAGATGTGGGGTCTTTAATGAAATCAATCAGCCACACCAGGGCTCATCCTCATCATCTTCATTCCTCTTTTCTTCTTTGTCTACACTAACCACTTAGGTGATCCCATCTAATTCTATTACTTTAAATATTAATTCTATTGTTTACTTCCAATTATAAATTTAAATCTCCATCTCAAGCTCTACCCTGAACTCCAGACTAAGTTATCTAATACTTACCTGACAGCTCACTCCACTTGGATGTCTAATAGTTACCTCCAATATGTTCAAAACCAAACATTTGATTTTTCCACCCAAACTTGCCCATACTTCATCATTCTCCATCTCTATATATTGTATCATCTTTTACTTTTTGCTCAGGCCGAAAACACTGGAGCCGTGCTTGGCTTCTCTTAACGTATTTATAAGTGATCTATCAAGAAATCCTGTTGGTTCCACTTTGAAAATGTACCCTTTATCTGATCATTCCTTGCTGGCTCCACTAGAACCGCTTAGCCTAAGGCACCTTCCTCTCTCATGTGAATGACAATCAATCCCATCCAAGAGGTTTTCCTGCTTCTACTCTGGCCCTGCCACAGGATTTTTCCACTTATCATCAAGTGTGATGCTCCTAAAACATAAAGTATATTATTTAACTAGCTCCCCTGTAAAGCAAATTCATCAAATGGTTCCCTTTCATTCACACCTAGACTAAACGACAGAGTCCAACGAGGACAACTAAACTAAATGACGGAAATCCCTATATGAACTGGCCTTGACCTAACCCTCCAACATTTTTTGAACTTTCTTTCTCTTACTAATTCTCTTTCACCTACAATGACAGCCTACTGCTTCTCTAAACCAATAAAAATACTCCTGCTTAATGGTTTTTGCACTTCTGCCGAGAATGCTCTTCCTCAAGATACAGGCAAGACCTCTTTCTTGACTTCACTGAAGTTTCTGTTCAAATGCCACATCTTCAGAGAGGCACCCCTTGCCCATACCATCGAAACTAGAAACCCCATTATTCTTGATCCTTTTGTTTTGCTCTGCATTTATCTATGGTACCACCACTACCTAATATCATGCTATTTATTTATATGTTTAATGTCTATATTCCACAGCAGAAGGAAGGCCCCACGAGAGCAGCCACTTCATCTATTTTATTCACTGTTACATCCCCTGTAAATAGAATGCTGCTTGATACATGGGAGTACTCAAAAATATTTATTGAATGTTGAATACTAAATAATTCATATGTCATTGAACTAATAATCCTTTTTATCTGCAGGGCATTTCTACAACCCTTCTTTACCCTCTTATTCACACTATTGATCCTGTTGGCTGTAGCAATAGTATGTAATATTAAACATTAATTATAAATAATAATATAATTAAGGAATAAAGCTCTTATAAACATTCTACTATAAACATATTTTAATATATTTCCTAGCATATATGTATAAAAATATTTTTCCCAGAAATGGAATTGCTGGGTTATAGGATATGTACATGCTCAGCTTTAGGATAATGCCGAATTGTTTTCCAAGTGATCAAAAAAGGAATGGATAAATGATA
The DNA here is from genome assembly GCF_002837175.3 of Physeter macrocephalus. Classification (NCBI taxonomy): domain Eukaryota; kingdom Metazoa; phylum Chordata; class Mammalia; order Artiodactyla; family Physeteridae; genus Physeter; species Physeter macrocephalus. Next base: position 65,135,702 of record NC_041219.1, on the reverse strand, counting down.
AATCCACATACAGGAATATTACACAGTGTGAAAGTAAATGCATTAATGCGACATGCAACAATGTAAATGAGTCTTAGGAAAGTTACATTAGATGAAAATAGGCAAGCCCTCAAAGACTATATATTAATTATGCTATGTTTATATAGTTAAACAAAACTAGATAATCCATTTCAATGATACACACATATGTAGCAAAAGAATGAAAGTTACAAAAGCCAGGGTAGTGTTTAACTGTCTGGAGTGAGGTGGGAAGCAGGAGGATGGGACCTGAGTGGCACAGAGATAACTTCAAAAAGATCAGTCATGTTTTAGCTGTTAAGTTGTGTGGTGGATTTATGAATGTTCATTTTATTTTATGCTTCATCAACATGACATATATGTTACACATATTCTTTTGTATATATCAAATACAGCATAATATTTTAAGTGCATAACTTCTAGTTATTACGCAAAAATTTTGCCTAATAACTCTTCCACATTTAGTTTGTCATTAGTTCTCAAAATTGATGTAGGAATGAAAAAATAATAATAAAATGAAAAAGCGAAAGCACAAAAAGGAGGAACAGGAAGATCCCCTTGCTTAGCTACACCTCAATTTTCTAAGCCAGACTGCTCCCAAATTTTTGATAATGTTAGGTACAAAGCTGTCTTGGGGCCGGAAACAGTTACCTGTATATTGAATAATATACTTTCATAAAAAAGTTATTAATGACACAAAGTGATCACCTGCTCACTTTCTCTCCCTTTTCATTGAGAACAAAGGTAAAAGAGAGATACTATATTTTAAAATATCATTTTGAAATATTTTCTATATATGGCCAGTAAGTGATATATAGCTTCTTAAGACATCAGAAAGCAGGACAAATTTTTACACAGTTCATTTATACATAGGAGAAGGGACTCTATAGTTTCTTTAGCTCTTTCCTAGTAAAAAGTAAATTACTTAATTTTTTTTTAAAGTGTATAATTTTGATACTCCTAGGCCCACTGCAACCCAGGTTTTGGGTTTGTGGGTGCTGACCAGCAGAGAAACTGCTGAAATGAAAGGGAAAGCCTTGTTTGGTTATATTTCCTCTGCAGTGTGGGAAAAAAGTCCTTGAGAATTTACAGACTAATTGAATAAGACTATTTATTATAAGGTTATTATTATTTCCCAGAATCAAGGAATTTAGCTTCAGAAAGTCCAGACACCTCGTGGAATGGCACCTATTTTGCAACTTCGATTAAATCTTCACTGCCACCAGCCCTCACTACCTTTTAGCACTCAGGCTCAAAAGCGACACTGCTATCTAAGCCATTTTTACATGTCCCTTGGCAGTGATTACAGAACCACACATACAGTACACTATAAATTAAAATAAGTGAAAAATTAACTTTCTGAAGAAAAACCACATTCTGTCCTCCTCCAAAATATGTGTTTGCCCTGACCTTTTGGAGGCATCAAGACGTCCCAGCCCTTTAACTTCATGAAAATCTTTTTAGATAGCTTACTCCGAGGGCAGATTTATGTCTGGAAAATTTGGAGTTGCTTACCAAAAGGATGAGAGTCATTTATTTTCCTGTTACTGGTCTGCCACATGAATGAGATAACATCAGCTAAAATATTCAGCAGAAGCTATTCCTGGTTTTTTCCCTTTCCCTCTTTGAGACCGGTTACCTATTTAACTCCATCCTGTCAATTAAACCAGAGAAAAAATGCAAAGAACTAATTAGGCAACTGTGTAATTTTAATTAGCTGTTTTGATAATTAAACTAATTAGTTCCCCTGTGTTTCCACAATATGTGGTGGACTGGTTTTGATATCACAGCTTCAGAGTTCCATTCCATTAGTTAATTAGTCACTTTTGCATTAGAAAGCTTTATTAATGGCCTTAATTTGCAGTTGAAATGAGAAATCTGCTGTCAATAATTTGGATAATTGCCTACTGTTTGATTATAAAGTACAAAAGTAGCAGCACACCATTACATATGCAAATCCCAAGGGTTATTTCCTGGATGCTTAGCTTTCTTGATCTACATTTCATCCTCTCTCACTTTCTGTTTTTTCTTGACCCTGTTAGGGGGAAGAGAATCCAGCTTATTAAGAAAATGAAGGCCTGGTTTGTTTTTTTTTTCTCTTGTCCTGTACTGCGTGTATGCTTGTGCCTGCAATTGTTAAAGTTATTGCTTGCTTTGTACCTAATTAGTGTCCTTGGAATTAAATGAACAGCTCTGTATACACCTCTAGCTCCTGCAACCATGTTTGTGCATTGAATAATTGATTCTACTCTGCTAATCAGATAGGGACATAATGAGCCAGTTTAATTAAATGGGGATCTAACCTGGTGAACACTGGGAAAATATTTGCTCATTTACTTAGTAAAAGGCCACAGTTGCTTTTCATTGGATAGAAGGGAAGGTTATGGAAAGTAAAGTAGTCTCTCAAAGCAGAAACAGTTCAGTGGTTGTCTACCACTCCTTGAATAGCAAAAGGGTTTAGTTAGTTTGGGAGAGGGGGTGAGGGTGAGAAGAGTTTAATTGAAGGGCCAGAAGACGCTGAAACTGCTGACGGGCTCCCCATTCTCTCCCAAAGGTGCCAGCATCACTCTTCTGTTATGCTCTAAGAGGCAAGTTTCCTGGTCGCACATGGTTTAGTGATTTTCAGAAAGAATTTCAACTCACTTCACTGCCAGTTGGTGCCTGTGTAGCTGCATAAAGGTAAGATACAGTTGTAGTTTATCTTCTTGGCAAGTGACAAGACTTAACTTGTTTGCTCTCCAATGATCATGTGGACTTACATTGAGGATTACCCCCAGAAACGAATAACCAGATACGTAACTTGTCTAACCTTATTTCTGTGCTGTGAAAATTGAGAGGAGAAAGAATACATCAAGGCATAGGAGGAGTTACCCAAATTTAAAGTTCCCTGTGCATTTTAAAAGGGTAACTTACGAATTCAGGGATAAGAGTAATGACTCTCAAACTTCAGACTGACTGGAGAAATACTTGTGCTTTAACAAAGGTGAAGTCTTTGGAATGGGAAAATTATTATGGTCTTTAAATGTAAAAGATTACCCACGTTTTGGATGACAGCTTGAGTGAAACACACCACATCCAATATAATTTGCGAAACCCAACTCCAGTTAACTACGGATGCATACATCTCCTGTAACTCTAATTGCACATCAGACTAACTTTACCTGCAGGGATAAAGTATTGCAAGGCCAATAGAGAAACAACATGGTGCTCATCTGCTCTGGTGTACTAGGCTGAAACAGCATATTGACCCTGAATCTATACTCTGAGTAAAAGCAATTGTCATTCTGCCACTGTAACACCTTGTTGCCAGTGGTGATGTAATTAAAGCTGTGAGGACTCATTTTCCATTCTTATCTCTTAAGCTTCTTTGAATCAGAAACTGTTTGTCTGTGGTAACTGAGAAAACCTACTTCAAGCCTACATGTTTATGTATGAATTTTTGGTAGCTTTTCCTTTTTAGGAGGCTGAAGTTGTATACATAATTGCCAAAATTCATCCAAATAACGTGTATATACAATGTTGATATATTTCTGCATACACACATGGGCATGTATACACTGTGTATATATTTATATATATGCACACAACGTCACATACACACACATACACACACACACACACACACACACACAGAGTCTAAATTTTACTCACCCCCTTTTCTCCTCTATTAAAATTCCAAATGGCTAAGAGGATTTTCTCAATTTAGTCATACTTTTAATCTTCACTGAAATGAGTGATGACTTCTTATAATAAAAAGTTGACAGGCTTACATTGCGCACCGGTGGATTAGTTTCCCTTGGTGATGAGGTTTTCTTTTGTGCGCCGTGTGTCTGTTTGATGGAGGTTTAACAGAAAGCATTTTGGCAGAAATTGGATGCAGCAGGGATCATCTGGAGATGGCTGCTGTTCGATATTAACTGCACACAGTAACTTTTTTTTCCCTCTTCCCTTTTTTTATTTTTTTTTATTCTTCAGCCAGGTGACGGAGAGAGCCAAAACATTTTTTCTCTTAAAAATAAAGATTTTTTTTCTTTTTAAGAATGAAGTATGTGCCCATTCTGCAAACACCTCAAAATATTTAATGTGCTTATGCCATTGTTTAATGTAAGCATGGAAAAAGCTTTCTCTGCAAGGAGGTGTCAACACACAAATATCTGAAAGGTGTATTTCTGATATCCAAATGTCTTTGATCCTCCAGAAATCAGCATGTAAACAGGAGTTGGTTAAAGATTAGAATTAGATGTTTTATAGAGGATATAGGCTTGATACTTGCCTAAATTCAAAGAAACAGACTCGTGGGCCATAATTTGCATTATTTACTCCCCATCCCCTCTCTCTTCTTGTAATTCCATTTTATTACTCATTGGAAGCATCAAAAGTCTCCTAATGGAGACTTGCCAGATGTCAAATGTAGTGGAACATGCTCCAAGCATATGTATATATTTATGCTTGTGAATATATGCACACAGAGAAAATAAATAACTGAAAGGATACATCTCATTCCACAGGAAAGCTCTGACCAGGTGGGTAGGAGCTAATAACATTCACTAGCCCCTAAGCACTATATCCAGTGATTCGACGTGCATCAATCTATGTGTGATGTAAATACACTCAACCTGAGAGCCAGTGTGCAGTACAAATGAGTATTTCTCTTTAATAAAGGGATATATCTGTGTGTGTTTATATGCTTTATACAGTAATGATGCGATTTTGTCCAATAACAAATATTTATGGCAAATGAGAAATCTTTACTTGGAAAATGTGAGATTTAATTATTGCTTTAATTTTTCAATAATAAAGAAAACCTTCAAGCTTGTTCACAGTGTGAAGTTCTTAGATCCTGGCAAAATGCTTATGATAGAGATAGGACAAGCCTAATCTGTACTTACCTCTGCTTCAGACAGCAGCAGTGACAATCCTGCCTGGCTTGTCAAGTTTCAAGAACTTGCAATCCTTAATTTAAACACTTGAGAGATCTATGGAGCCTGTCAGTCTGGTTAATTAAGCTCTGTCTTCTTTTACCCCTCCTCCCCACCCAAACAAAATCTGGCTTTTTTTAAAAGGCCACTTAAGACTTATCTACTGATTAAGCAAACAGGTTCCAGCCTAAGAATGATCTTAGAAGACTTAAGCAGAATAGTTCTTGCTATTAAAGGGAATACACTTTAAATCTTCGCTTGGAAGTGTCATATATAGGTCAACCTTAACAATCTCACCTTTCCTCTTTCTGAACTAATTAAAGGAAACATCAGATAATCCAGGGCAAAAAATAATACAAAAATGATATTTGCAATAGAATATATGTCAGTACTTAATTTTTAACATAGATATATTTCATGTAGGAAAATGTGATGCTACCAAGTTGGTAGTATCAGTTCTTTCTCAACCACAAGAACTGGGTTTCTGACAATTATTTAGTCGGAGAATTTGTGAATGAGGAACTTAATACTCTATGGGAAAAATAAGGTTAGAAGATTAAAGATCTCTAGCATCCTCATGAAAATCTATGAATGTTTAAAATATAAAGCAAAGTTTATATTCACTAATATAGCACAGTAAACATACTAAGAAACTACCAATTGCCAAATATCAATTTATATACCTTAAATTAATGTTAATGAATACTGTTTAGTCAACTTCAGTTTACCTTCCTTTGATGACCAAATTCATTTTAAGACCTTATTCCATCTCTATTTCAAAATATACTCTTAAATTTTCAGTTTTGTAGTAGATAGTATTTATAACAGCAGACATTTTCCCCATTTTTGTCTTCATCAATATTTAATGACTCTCTGATTTTAGAATTTGAAGGCCATGTTTCCTGTGTCCTATTATAGTCCTAGAGACAAGTGACTTCACTCCCTATTTCAGATTTCTGTCCTTTCTCTCCTCCCCGGTCACAAAAAGTGGTTGTCATAACTGAGTTACTTCAGGCCAAAACATTCTGTCAAGTTCTCTCAAACATCTCTCAAACAGTTTTTCCTACATAGATCATATGGGAATAAATGTGTATCTTCTCCCATGGTGACCTTGATCCCAAGCCTCCCCTTCTAAAAGTCTTATTCTATTTGGCTATTTGCTTTATTGATTTTATCTTGATTCCAATCTTTCCTCATTTTCTAATTACCAACAGAAGTGAGTTATAGTTCATAAATATGAGACTGGAAATTCTTAAGGATGGAGAATTACATACAGGAGTAAATAGTATATAGGTATACTAACCTTTCTAGCAAGGTAAACATGTGATTTGAGAGGGATTGCTGAGCATAAGATTCCAAGGATTCTAAAATAGCAAAGAGGAATCCTTTCCCTAATTTAAAATCTGAATTATAATAACAGATTTAGGCAAAGGTGAAAATAAAGTTTATTGCCTAGGGTTTTACCACAGATATCTACAAGGAGGTGCTTGCTTCTTTTCCTTCCCTTAAGTCACCTCCAGATGGCTAAGCCAACAACCAGGATTCACTGAACAGGCATATAATGTTTAGAATTTTAACACAGGTGTGTTTGTAACAGTGTAAAACAAACTTATGGGTAACAGACATACCTCAGATGCTGTTACACCCTTAAAGTCTCTTCAATGTGCACAAAGCTATTCTCATACCCACCTCGCCTCTTAAGCTGCTTTCACTAGTGGAAGACATTTATAGCTACTTACTCTTTAGTTGACAGACATTAATGTGAGGTATCAGTCAATCATTAATTAGCAGAGATTCTACCAAATGTTACAATAGCAGTAATTAGGTAATTTCTGAGGCTAGATCCACCACAACTGAGATTGGTCCAGGCAAATCAGTGTGCTGAGATACAGCTACAATAAATTCTTTTCCATGCTTTTAAAAAATAGATTTCAACAGTGTTCAGAGAAAGAGACAGAGACAGACAGAGAGAACCAGAATTATATTAGCAGTGCCTAAATTTGCAAGCTCACATTTTGATCATTCTGAGGGTATGATTTTCTCTTAATCCAAGATGGCAACTAGATTTCCAGTTATTACATATAAGTTCCATGAAGTAAGATGAAAGAAGGGTAAATAATGCATGTCCACTGTCTTTTATCATTTAAAGGGTGAAGTAAACCATTCTGCAGTTACCATATCTGCCATGTTTTAACAGTTAATATTAAAATGGGCCTTGAATTTGTGAATCAACCCTAATTTATAACAAATTTCCAGCAGCAATATTTTCACCACATTCTCAAGCCAATTTCAAACCTTATTCCTGAATTGTAATTGATAGGCACACAACATCGCTGCTAAACATCTAGTCACACACCCAAAAGAATTTTTTTTTCATTTAACTAGTCATTTTTTCTACTATCTTTCATGATTCACCATTTGTTCTTCAGAGTATATCTACTATTCAATTATTTATTCCGCTATCTTGTAAAGCGTTATTTTCTCACCAAGTTTCTTTTTAATTATTCTAATTTTATTCTTCCTTAACAAAATGTACCTACCCAAATAACACCTTAAATAACTCATGCTTTTTCATTTATCAAATATGATATACCTCAAAACTAAGCAGAAACAGAACAAGCATATTCTTGACTAATCAATCATTCTGTGACTTACGTTAAAATAGCCAGGTATGACCACTCATCCTATCTATTAATGAATAGTTATCTTGTTTTCCCTAAGGCATAGCTTTGTTCAAATGAAGGAAAATTTGTAAGCTGAAATTTCAATAGTAGATAAGTTTCTCTACTTAAAAAAATTAAATGGTCGTATGAATTAGGAATAGTTTTACCTGCAGTATTGGAAAAGCCAACTAAGAAAGGTTTAAGTAATAAAGATGTGTTTAATTATCTCCCATTGCAAGAAGTCTAGAAGAGCAAGTTGAGATGCACCTGCTCAGTGATGCCATCAGTGACCCAGGATCTTCATGTCTTTCTGTTCTACTATCCTTAGCATATTGATTCATGCACATCTTGTTGCCAGACCTCACAGTGACAAGACGGTTGGTACAGCTCCATTCAGCATGTTGAGATCAAGGTAGGAAAAAGGAAGGAGGGTATGAAGCAACAAGGCCCGTTCCTTTTATTAAGAAATTTAAAAAAAACACAGATCTCTGCTTATGTCTTGTCTAAAAATATGTGACATGATTACTTCTACTCATAAGGTAGGCTGAGAAAAATATATTAACTATCCCTGACTCTGTATTGACAAAAGAGATTGAAAGTGAAGTTGGCTTAGCTAATCAAAACACTCTTCCACAGTAGTATTAATGTAATTTAATAATTAATCTGTTACAAATACCACAAAATTTAAGTGCCTTAAATAGAATTCATTATCATAAAAAATAACGTATTTTTATAATACATTTTTATTATAAAAAATGATGTATTTAAGTGCCTCAAATAGAATTCATTATTATAAAAAGTAGTGTGTTTTTTATAATACAATGTATTACATCTTTACTTATTAACCTACAGCTGATGATTTTGCAGTGACAGAAGCTTATGTTGGGCTTTGTCTAGTCTATATATGCTACATAAAATAAGATTTAAAAATTGTAAGTGTGCAGACATAAGAAGGCTAAAACGGGGAGTGGAGGGGGGCGACCAGAGAAGAGCTACAAAGTTAGCAGTCAGTGTTAAAATACTGAGTTTTAAACGTATGCAAAGATACCAAAAGAAGCTTTAGTCTAAAGCCTTCACAAAATTTAGTTAACCTAGTAGCTTATTTTAATATATTGGTTATCAGTGTTGCACTACAACTTTGTATAGACCACATTTGAATGTAAATGTTTTGAAGGTAGTAATTACCACCTAAGTATTGGTGAGAATAAAAAAAACCTGTGCCTCAACTGACTTTGTGAGTTAGCATCATATTTCTTAAGATTATATCTTAATAATCTTCATTGTTCATACTGGCTTATTCAGGGCAACTTTGCTATTGAGTAATCCACTAAATCACTTTGATTTGTATTTGTGCCTTTTGAGATCGTTGTTATATTATTTTTCTTGATATTGAGACTTTTTTTTCACTTGCTTTTAACATAAATCCAGAATCCAAGAGAACCAATAAAATGGGTGTTCGTATTAGAATAACAACATACGCATACAAAAGCAGCTTAAAAAATAAAACTTTCCATGAATGAAATTTGGAGGTTGTTGCTACTTGCTGGATTTAATCAATTTCAAAATCAGAATTACTAGATTGCATGGCACTTGGACCATGATGGAAATGTCCAGATGATAAATAGAAAGAAATTACTATGGGCATGTGTGGTGCATGCATATGTTCCTCATTTATTGATCATTTTCAGATAAACTCATTAGTTCTATTCTTCCTGAAATTTATCACTTGAGATTTGAAGTAACCAATCACCAGTCATATACCCACTTCTAAAATGCTGAGAGATCTGTATCTGAAAATTTCTATATTATTATATCAAACTAAATGTGAGCTAAGTTGCATTGGATGACTCCTCATCAAACTGATGGTTTTCAAAAACACTTGCAGGTGAAGGTAAAGTAGAAAATTCACTGAAGTTTTTAGTATTCACTAGGGTACCATACATCACCTTAAAATCTAATGAAATAAAGTTCTTTCTACATTTATAAACCATTTTGCCTTCTTTGGTGGATTTAACCCACCTCTAAAAGCAAACTACCTCTAAGATTTTTCCTGGGAAGATGACTTATGATAATTATATATGAGCGTTAACAAAATCACATTTTGATTTTTGTTGTTAAACATTCTCATGCTCCATTAAAAGTGGGAGACACCTGAATACATCTTCAAAGAATCAAAGTACCTCAGGAGGAGTAGGAAGTGTAACCTCAGTTGGGAAGAACCTATAAATACAATGGATTTGGGTTATACCTGTACACTACCAAAAGGTAAAGAATTTCAGTTGACACTCCGAATACAAACAGAAGATGTACATTTGAAATAGGAAGGAAGAGAAACAGATGTGGAGTGGAGAGTTCCCAAGGTGAGAGCATTAAATGGACAGCAATAAAAACTAGATCAGATACTAATATAGAAAAAACAACAGGCAAAGGTACCAAAATTCATTGAAGAGAAGAGCTAATACTAATAATGAACTACAGATAATCTTTAATTTCAGAAGACCTACTAGAAGTAAGTGAACAATGAGAACAGTAAAGAGATGCAGATTTATGTGTCCAGAAATCTCTGTATGCTGAACTACTTTCTAGGAAATATAATAGAATTGTATTTTGCAATCTTAACTTCGTCTTCCTTTTTCACGATTAATATTTCGATTAATATTTTCTCTGTTGGTTGCCTTATAAAATATTTTTTTAGAAAATCCAAACTTTGTTTTATTTACCTGACACTTAGGCCAGGAAAAGTATGGCAAGCCAAGTACCCTAAATTTTGGTATACTTTTGTCTACATGCTACCTAGAAAATTGGAGAAGATAATTTAGGCAGAGAGTTACAGTCAAGGAAAGGATAGGAAAATTAAATTAAAGTGTGTAAATAAAATGCTTAGCTCAATACCTGGCACATTAATAATAACAAATAGAAATTAAGGTATAGAAAACAGTGAGAATTGCTGGAGATTCTCCACATGGACTCTCCCTGGATTCTTCTGTTAATCTGGGAAAGGCAAGGCCTGTTAAGGGAGACATCAGTAAATAAGCATGCAAAATTTTGACTTTCCAAGTGTCTACAAAACAAAAAAAGAGAGAGAGAGAAAGCATAATAAGCAAACTGATTTCAATAATGATTTTTAAGGGGTCAACTGAGTTTTAATTGACATGCAATAAACTATCTAGTTAAAGTGTTCAATTTTATAAGTTTTGGCAGGTGTGTATACCTGAGAAACCATCACCACAATCAAGAAAGTGGATGTATCAATCATTCTTCACGTCCCTTTAGAATCACCCTCTCCCAACCTTTCTCATCCCCAGGCAACCATATATATGCTTTCTGTCATGATAGATTAGTTTTGATAGCATAGAATTTTTTATAAATGGAATCATACAATAGATACTGTTTTTGTTTGGTTTCTTTCACTCTGCAAAACTATTGAGTTTCATCCATGTTGTTTCACATGTTCATTTCTTTTTATTGTTGAACAAATTCATTGAATAGGTATATCAAAAGTTGCCTGTCCTTTCACCTACTGATAGACATTTCAGTTGTTTCTAGTTTGGCACTATTATAGCTAAAGATGTTATGAACACTAGTGTACAAGTATTTGATTGGATATAGGTTTCATTTCTCTCAGGCAAATATCTAGGAGTGGAATGACTGGATCATATGATGATACATTAAACTTTTCAATAAGATGTCAAACTGGTTTTCACAGTACTTGTATCAATTTATATTCCTACCAGCACTGTATGCGAATTCCAGTTGCTTCATAACCTCACCAGCCCTTGGTATGGTCAGTCTTTTTAACATAGTCATTTTCATGTATATTGTGCTATCTCATTGTGGTTTTAATTTTCATTTTCCTGATTATTATAGGTGTCCAACATCTTTACTTATGCTTATTTATCATCTATATATCTTCTTTGGTAAAGTTTCCATCCAACATTTTGTCTAAATTTTGGGGTTATTTATATTCTTATTATTCGGTTTTAAGCGTTCTCTCTATAGTCTAGATACAAATTCTTTATCAGATAGGTGTTTTCCAAACACTTTCTTCCAGTCTCTATCCTATTTTTCATTCTCTTAACGATGTCTTTCAAAGAGCAGATCTTTTTCATTGCAATGAAGTCCAACTTATCATTATTGTTTTTAATGAATTGTTACTGTTGTCATATTTATTTATGACATATTATTTATTTGCCTAATCCAAAGTCAAAAATGTTTCTCCTATTTTTTTCAACAGCTTTTACAGTTTTAGGTTTATAATTCATTTTGAAAGAATTTTTATATATGGTACAAGGTATTGATTGAAGTTCATGTTTTTGCATATCAGTATCCAATTGTTTTATCACCATTTGTTTAAAAGGCTATACTTTCTCTGCTAAATAGCCTTTGCATCTTTGTCAAAATTGAGCTCTTCTTAAGGGTGTGGTGCTATTAATAAATTAAGCTATTTTATTTCATCGATCTATGTTTTTTACTACATCACTAAAACACTTTCTCTATTATGGTAGCTTTATAAAAAGTCTTGAACTCAGTGTTAGTCTTACGACTTTGATTTCTTTTTTAAAATTGTTTTGACTATTCTAGAGCCTTAGAATTTCCACTTAAACTTTAAAATCAGATTATCAACTCTTATAAAAACACTTAGTATATAGTATTATATTTTAATTGGCGTATAGTTTCTTTACAATGTCGTCATGTTAGTTTCTGCTGTACAGCAAAGTGAATCAGCTATATGTATATATATATATATATATATATATATATATATCCCCTCCTTTTTGTATTTCCTTCCCATTTAGGTCACCACAGAGCATTTAGTAGAGTTCCCTGTGCTATACAGTAGTTTATCATTAGTTATCTATTTTATACATAGTAGCATATATATGTCAATCCCAATCTCCCAGTTCATCCCACCTCCCCTTCCCCCCTTGTTGTCTATAGGTTTGTTCTCTACATCTGTGTCTCTATTTCTGCTTTGCAAATAGGTTCATCTGTACCATTTTTCTAGATTCCACATATATGTGTTAATATACGATGTTTTTCTCTTTCTGGCTTATTTCACTCTGTATGACAGTCTCTAGGTCCATCCACGTCTCTGCAAATGGCACAATTTTGTTCCTTCTTATGGATGAGTAATACCCCATTGTATATATGTACCACATCTTCTTTAACCATTCCTCTGTTGATGGATATTTAGGTTGCTACCATGCCCTGGCTATTTTAAATAGTCCTGCAATGAACATTAGGGTGCATGTATCTTTTGGAATTATGGTTTTCTCCAGGTATATGACAAGGAGTGGCATTGCTGGGTCGTATGGTAGTTCTATTTATAGCTTTTTAAGGAAACGCCATACTATTCTCCATAGTGGCTGTATCAATTTACATTTTCACCAAGAGTGTAAGAGGGTTCCCTTTTCTCCACCCCCTCTCCAGCATTTATTGTTTGTAGATTTTTTTAAATCTCTTTTTAACTTTTATTTATTTATTTTTTAAACATCTTTATTGGAGCTTAATTGCTTTACAATTGTGTGTTAGTTTCTGCTTTATAACAAAGTGAATCAACTATACACATACCTATATCCCCATATCTCCTCCCTCTTATGTCTCCCTCCCACCCTCCCTATTCCACCCCTCTAGGTGCTTACAAAGCACCAAGCTGATCTCCCTGTGCTATGTGGCTGCTTCCCACTAGCTATCTATTTTACATTTGGTAGTGTATATATGTCCATGCCACTATCTCATTTCGTCCCATCTTACCCTTCCCCCTCCCAATGTCCTCAAGTCCATTCTTTATGTCTGCGTCTTTATTCCTGTCCTGCCCTTAGGTTCTTCAGAACCATTTTTTTTTGATTGCTGGGTCGTATGGTAGTTCTATTTTTAGCTTTTTAAGGAACATCCATACTGTTCTCCATAGTGGCTGTATCAGCTTACATTCCCACCAACAGTGCAAGAGGGTTCCCTTTTCTCCACACCATCTCCAGAATTTATTGTTTGTAGATTTTTTGATGATGGCCATTCTGACTGGTGACTCATTGTAATTTTGATTTGCATTTCTGTAATGATTAGTGATGTTCAGCATCCTTTCATGTGTTTGTTGGCAATCTGTATATCTTCTTTGGAGAAATGTCTATTTGGGTCTTCTAGCTCTGTGAAAAATGCCATTGGTAGTTTGATAAGGATTACATTGAATCTGTAGATTGCTTTGGGTATTATAGTCATTTTCACAAAGACTATATTGATTCTTCCAATCCAAGAACATGTATATCTCTCCATCTGTTTGTATCATCTTTGGTTTCTTTCATTAGTATAGTTTTCTGAGTACAGGTCTTTTGCCTCCTTAGGTATTTTTATTCTTATGTATTTTATTCTTTTTGTTGCAATGGGCTTGGTAGGATTTTGACTGGGTGTGAATTCAACAGATCAATTTCATCCAAATTCACATCTTAACAATATTAGCTCTCCTGACCTATGAATATGATACATCTTTCCAATTATTTAATTCTTCTTTAATTTCTTTCAGTACTGTTTTATAATTTTCCAGTGTTCAGGTCTTGTACATAATTTTGTCAGGTTTACTCCTAAGTATTTCACTTTTTAGCTACTATAAATGGTAATTTAATTTTTTTTATTTTTAATTGTGGCTAGTATATAGAAATACTATTGATTATTGTATGTCAGTCTTGTGTCCTGCAACCTTTCTAAACTGTCTTAATAGTTTATTAACATTTCGGTAGATTTTATCAGATTTCTAAACAGAAGATCATGTTGTCTATGAATAAGGAGTGTTACCTCTTCCATTCTAATCTGGATTTCCTACATTTTTGTGAGTTCACTTAAAGTATAGGGTAGAAATTCCCTTTCAAAGTTGAATAAAAGTGGTAAGAGTGAACATCGAGGTCATGCTGCTGATCTTAGGGAAAATGCCTACAATCTTTCACCATTAAGCTGCTGTTAGCTGGGAGTTTTCTGTAGATGATGTTTATCAGGTGAGGAAGTTCCTTGTATTCCTAGTTTGCTGAGAGTTTTTATCAGAAATGAATGTTGCAGGTTGTCTAATGTTTTTCCTGCATCTATTGAGATGGCAATCTGTTCTTAAATAATGTTGAATTGGGTTTGCTAAATTTTTATTTAGAATATTCACATCCATGATCATGAAGGACATTGTTTTGTACTTTTCTTTTGTGAATTTTTTTTTTATTTCATTAGGATAATGCTGATTTCATAGACTGAGTTCAATGCATTCCTTCCCCTTCAATATTATGGAAAATTGTATGTGAAATTGATATTATTTCTTCCTGAAGTGTGAGGCAGAATTCAGCAGTGAAGCCATCTGGGCCTGGCATTTTCTTTGTGGTAAAGTTTTAAGTATAATTTCCAATTTTTAAAAGATGTATAGTTTTTGTTTTATTTATTTTCTCTAGAGTAAGATTTGACAGTATTGTTCAAGGAATTGTCCATTTTATGTGTTGTCAAATTTGTTGGTATAATGTTGTTCAAAATATTCCCTTATTATCCATTTAATCTGTGTATAATCTCCATTGATATCATCTTTTTCATCCCTGATGTTATTAATTCTTTTATTCATGGTCAGTCTGGCTATAGGTTATAAAGTTTTTTGACCTTCTTGAAACATCAGCTCTGGTTTAATTGATTTTTCTGTTTTCTATTTCATTGTCTTCCATCTTGATTTTTATATTTTTCTTTGGTTACATTGGGTTTATTTATACTTTTCTGCTTACTTTGGGTTTTGTTTTGTTTTGTTTAGTTTCTTAAGTCAGAGGTGAGATTCCCGTCGCGGAGCACAGGCTCCGGACGGGCAGGCCCAGCGGCCACGGCCCACGGGCCCAGCCGCTCCGCGGCATGCGGGATCCTCCCAGACCGGGGCGCGAACCCGGTTCCCCTGCATTGGCAGGCGGACGCGCAACCACCGCGCCACCTGGGAAGCCCCAGAGGTGAGATTTTGAAATGAGACTTTTTTAATGTAGGCATTTCCAACTGTAAACTTCCCTCTAATACTGCTTTAAAGGAATCTCACAAATTTTGATATGTGGTGTTTTCATTTTCATTTCATTTAAAATACATTCTAATTCCCTCTTGCTTTCGTTTCGATGATTATTTAAAAGTGAGTTATTTACCACTGCTTAGTAAATTATCTTTTTAAAAGAGATTTAAACAGTAAGAAGAAAATTGCATATATTTACTTATGTAGTTACCATTTTTGATGCTCCTCATTTATTTGTCTAGATCCACATTCCCATCACATTTTATCTCCCTTCACCTGAGAGACTTTGAGATTTCTTCTGTTGTGGACCTGTTGGAGAATAAATTCTTTCTGCTATTTTTATGTCTACAAAAGTCGTTATTTTGACTTTATTTTTGAGACATATGTTTGTTAGGTATAGAATTCTAGGTTAATGGAGTTTGGGAGTTGTTTTGTACTTCAAAGAGAAATTTTAGTAATTCAAAGATGTTTTTCCACTCTCCTAACTTGTATTGTTTCTGGTGAGAAACTTCCGTCTTTATCTTTGCTTTTCTGTACATAACATGTCCTTTTTCTTCTGTATGTTTTAAGATTTCCTCTTTATTACTAGCTTTGAGAAATTTGATTTTGATGTTTTTTGTGTACTTCTCTTTATCTTTCTCGTTCTTGGGGTCCATTGAGCCTCCTGCATCTGTAGGTTTATAGTTTTAATAAAATTTGAAAAATTATTGTGCACTATTTCTTAAAATACTTTCTTTTCTTTCTCCTTTAGGGAAGTCAAATACATATACAATAGGCTGCTTGAAACTGCCACTCAACTCATTGATACCTATTCATTTTTTAAAACTGGGGTTTCCTTTTTGTTTCAGTATGGAAAGTTTCTGTTGCTATGTCTTCTGGCTCACTAATGTTTGTTTTTTACTTCCTGCAATTCTCAATCTGCTATTAACTCCATCCAGTTTAATTTTCATCTCAAACAGTTTTCATCTCTAGAAGCTTGATTTCCCTATCTCCACTTTTTTAACATGAAGAATACAGCTATAGTAGTGCTTTTAATGTTCTTGTCCTTGTCTGCTAATTCTAACATTTATGTCAGTTCTGGATCAGTTACAAATGACTGGTTTTACTCTTTCTTATGCGTCATATTTTCTTGTTTTTTTTTTTTGGTGGTTTTTTTTTGCGTGCCTGGTAATTTTTGGTTGGATACTACACATGATGAATTTTACATTTTTGAATGCTGAATATTTCCTATTCCTGTAAATATTTTTGAGCTTTTTAAAAAAGTATAGTTATTCAGAAATGGCTTGATATCATTGTGTCTGGCTTTTAAGATTTTTTTGGCAGAGCAGAAGCAATGCTAGTTTGGGTCTAATTAATTCCCACTACAGAAGCAAGACTTTTCTGCATATTCTATTTAATGCCCATGCATTGTTATGAGGTTCTTAAATCTGCTGATAGAAATAGGTCCTATTCTAAACTCTGAGAGGTTCCTTCCTTGTCCTCCTCCAAGTCGATTTGAAATTTTAAAGTGCATCTATTATGTCCAAAACTATTAAGAGGGAAGTTTTTATGTTCTTAAGTAAAATAAAGAATTCTCAACCTATTACCAGCCTATTCTTAATATTTGTGAAGCCCACGTATTATTTATCTATAATAAAAGTTTTATATAAACCTAATAAACTCCTAAATACACTGCGTTATAATCACCTATCTTGAAAAATTCACCCGCATAAAAATCTGAAATCCCAGGTTTAAAAGTAGAATCATCAAAGTTCTCAGAATTTATTACAGGGATGTGATGGCTGAGTGAGGAGGACCAACTCTCAGACCTTCGACTCTGCCCAGTTGTTCTCTACCACTCCCCATCTCCCACCCCCTGTCTCTTCCAACCCTGGACTTTGTCTTATACCACGAGAAGTTTCATGCACATGTGTTTAAGGCCAACCTACATAAAACTCTGTGCATATCCTCTGCAGGCAGTAACTCTTTGGATGCTTCTCAGGTTTAGAGGTGCCTAAACAAGGAATGAGTCTGCCCTTGAAAGGCTGGGTCCAGGGAATGGGATTTACAGTCTTTAGAAGCAGAATTAGGACCATCTGGGCAGGCAGTTCCAGGGTCTTAAGTATTCAGAGCAAGGTATGGAAGGATGGGTACAGAGTACAAATGGGCCCTGGCCCTGAATACTGTTCATTCTTTATTTCAAAATGGAACTTTCTTACTTATAACTCAAAAGATTATTTCCCATGATCAGTGTAAAACTGGTTTATGTATTTTCTTTTAGACTTTTTATACCTCTGTATAACTCAGTGAGTACTACTTATATTACTTATAATATAAATATATAATATAATGTAAATATTTATGTATTTTATATATACACATATATACATATAGTATATACTATAATACATACTTCTAGATAACTCAGTAACTAATATTTACTGGCCTTGTATGACAAATTATTTCAATCTGATTTGCAAATTAGCTATGTCTATAAACACTGAATCAACATTTTTATCTTATTTCATTGCTCTTTTAAGGAATATTTTCTACCAATTAATCAAATGGCTGTACAGCCAATCCAATTCCATGCTCTTCTCTCAGCTCCCAAAGATATCAGAAGGATAAGTGAAAGAGGAGTACACAATTTGAAATTAATGCTGATTAATTGTTTCCCAGGACCAAGGAAAGCTAACAATGATGAAAGATGATAACTAGACATAATATAGCCAGAAACAGGAATGAGGGGAGCTTCTATTTCTGTCTCTGTGTACCATTCTGGAATTAAAAAAAAAAAAATCCAAGCAGGAGATTACCTTGACTCCCCGACACCAGTCTTCAATATTCTTCCTGCTTAAAAATATCTGAAAATTTCCATTCTTCCTCTTGTGTCTCTGGGACCACATATATTTCCTCACTTTTAGGATGCACTTAGGTTGAAACAACAATCATATTGTAGAATGGATTAATTTCTACAACTTCGGAGTCCCTAGTGGAGATTTAAATATGTCAAGAAACTTTCCCCATCTATTCCCCTGCTGATGGGTACCAAACACTGAGAAAAGTCATTCTTCCAGTCAGGGCTTCAATTCTTCATAGGTATAATGGGAAGTCTTCCTCTCCAGCTTTAAAATGCTAAGAATCTGTGACATAGTGACAGTGGATCAACCATTTTCCAGTACAAGTGTTTACTGTCTCTCATAGACACAAGCTTAATGTCCATGCTGAGAATCAATCATTCCTTTCTAAATTATTTATCAGTCCGACTATCATACTTACATGGCAATTATGACCACAGTCTTAAATATAAGAAATTACTGTTTTAGAGAGTGATAAATTTGGGGATTTTTTTTTTTTACCTTTAATGGGCACAATTGTAAAGGCTTCAACTTGATGCCACATAGAGGTTTCCCAGCTGCCACTGAATGCAAGAGTGATTGGAAGAAAGGAGGCCCTCTAGTTACTGTCTATAAAGGAAGCAAAATGGAAATTACAGAGGTTAAAGGGAGGCCAGTTGTATGACTTATTTAGTTGTATTCTGAACCTAACTTTTCACCGAAACAGGTTTTAGAGACTTGTCTCAGTGACTTATATTACGAATACTCACCTTGTTTTTCTCTGAATGCCGAAGTACCATCTCCCTGTGCCTTTAACAAGTATGCATTAGTCACATTAGATAACCTATTCAGAGGAGCGAGAGCACAATCCGTTTTTCTCCGTCTCCTTAATTAGTCAGAAAGCATGTGCTTCATAAGCATTAGGTTCCTTCTCCTCTGCTCCTCAAAAAGGTTGCCTGATGGTAAAGCATTTTAATCTTTTCTATTTAAGTAATTTGTGGTTTTAACTTTAGCCTTCTGGCCTCTCTATTTATCGTTGCTGAAATCATCTCTTCTTATTGCAGGGAAGGTTTTCTAATGTTTCATTTTTCCATCTTTCTTAAAAATAACAACATTGCTCTATAAAGCAGCTAATGTTCTCACTGGGTAGATGGAAAGAATCCCACATCATCCCAAAACAAATTCTTCCCGATAGAAAGTGTATAAATGGACTCTAAGCAATGTTACACCTTTTCCCTATGAGTGATTACCTTTAAATGTATTCTACCTCTTTCATATAGCCACCTGCCATTTTTTGCTTTATTGCAGCCAGAAGGTTTAAAGGCATTGCTTTTAAATATCTTGAAAGTTTTCCATTGATAAGAAAAGGTAGTGAAAACACTTTTAAGTGAACAGTAACACACACATCACAAATCAGGCGTTTTGATACCATCTAGGTTCACACCATGTGGATAGGAACTCCAGTGATTGTGGTTTAGCTGGGATTCTAAACTGCGTATAAGGGATGTGGGGAAAATTCAGGGAGGGTTGTTATAGTTATTGACTGGATCGTGGGTTGTATTGTATGTGTATGTGTGTGTGTGTTTGTGTGTGTTTGTAGTGGGGAATGAAAGTGATTTAAATACAAAATATGTAAACATAGCTTAGTTGCAGTATGATACTAAAGAAATAAACCAGGAAAAAATTGCAAATATTTGTTAATTAAAGAATATTTCTCCTTTTATAAGGATGACACTTATTAGCTATTCATTTACAGTATATTTTTGAAATAAATTATTTCACCTTTCCAAGGGAGAGCATTTTATGTTCCCCATTCTATTTCACTTGGTCTAAAAGGCCACAGAAATAGATACCAACAAGATCTGAAGGTAGGCACACACCAGCAGCAAAGATTACTGTCTGAAGATCGAACAGGAGAGAACTGGATTTGAAATCAAAGACTTGCCATTGATCAAGTCTTTATTAGTCTAGGACAGGGGTTTACACACATCTTCTCATTTTTCCTCTGGGTCTGAGTGTAGCATGAGCTAAAATGAAACGATGCCAGATTGTGAGGGCGGAGGAGAGGAACAACCATATCTATGCAGAGTTAACAATGCATCTGGTCTCTCCTGCTCTGCTCTTTTCTCCAAAGGGAATAAAGGTTAGTCTAACAATTCTGACCATCAGTTTGAAGACTTTAAAGTAAAGTTTCACATGGCTTTGATAGTCTTGAACAGCATAGATGTACTTCATAGAAATATCTTAAAATAGGAAGAGAATTCGGGAAATAAGAGTGGATTGAGTGATGTTGATCACATCTCACTTCAACTCTAAAGGCAAGTTGTTGCATTTTTTCTTCTTCTGATTGTTTCTGTTCTCTTCATAGTAGTATACATGGGTAAGTAGGGGCTTGGGTGCATGTGGAAAAGAAAAGAAAATCTATTTAAAAATTATGCAGTATATGTAAAGGATAGTGGAACAAAATGTGTATTATACAGGGAGTTAAATGGGTACCACTTGGAATGATATACCGTGGTTCCAAAATAATAAACATATTCTTTCTGATTTTCGTAAAAAATGTTTTCTGCTGATTATTCAATTTCTAACCATTATACATTCCTGTAATCAGGTTTATGTTGACCAAGAAGATGATGCAGAGAGGATGGGTCATTCATTAAAGAATGTAATTTGGGAGAAAATAAAAATTCCTGAAAGAAAACATTTCATATCCATGTCAAATGATTTGCTCTTACACACAACGGGCCAATGGGAAAAATAATGTCATAAGTAGTCAGAGCACACTAATCTGGAAAGATTGAGATATATTTTACCTATGGAGAAGGGACATTAATCTTTATCTAAAAAATGTTGTGTTGGCAAGTTTATATTTTTCCCTAGAATATTTAGAGGAAAAAGTATCAACCACATTCTTTAAACACAGCCATAGGCCAGCTCTGCAAATGAGCAACTCCAATGTGAAAACACTTTCAAAGTTCTAAATGAGTTGTCCCTGCGGTAATAAAGAGGCGACATTTTACAGTATGACAGTATGTAAGACAGCATTGTCAGCTGTAGTTTATTTAAAGCATGAGGCCTGCAACAGGAAAATAATGACTTTAATAAAATTTACTATTGACTTTGTAGGCTAAAATCTTTCTGTCATCAGGAATACAGAAAAACAACCTGGCTGAAAACCCTTCAGTTAAATATATTCCTTTAATATTTCAAAGCAACTTGATTTTTTTTAATATACACCCTACTTCAAAAGACACTGTAGTAGGGTGGAAATTAGTATTTTTAATAGAAAGTTAGTATTGCTTACATAAGGAAAAAATCGGCAATGACCTATGACACTGTCAGCTGAAAGCAACATTTGAGGAAACTGCAAAAGCAGTTAATGTAGTTCCTTGAAATGCTGTATAAAGCTGTGTCACAAATGAATGATTTATAAATTACCCAATGTCCTTCTCATCTGAAGGATATCTTTTAATCATACAGTATAGCTTCTCGTTAAGAATGCCAAAGAACTTGCTGGGTATACATGACAATCTACAGCATGTTAACGAGTTTGGGGTCATTTCTGAAAACTGGGGAAAATGGGAAAACATATGGCCTGATTTTACTCTCCAGCCAATTTGATTAAATGCTGTATAGATTGCTTTCAGTGTGCAAGAGAGGTCATGTCCGTTATATGAAAAGCGGAAGAAATTCCATTCCTTTAATGTTTTACATAGTTAAAATAAACCGTGGTAAAAAGTTTCCCAACAGTGTATGACAGCTCAATTTAGAGGTGAAGGCTTTTAATAAAACCTCATGAAATGAATACTTTGGTTTATGCACTCTGTTGTGTTTCCCACAGGAGTGCTTAGCATTATGAAGCTGTGGTTACTTACTTTACTACTGCAGAATAACAACATGAAAGGAGAAACCAAAGCTTTGTATCAGAAAATATCCAGAGTGTGTAGAAACACTAATGGAGGAACCTTAATTTAGAGTTAAACTGCTTTCCTATTTGCTTTTAACATGCTATTGTAAAGTATATTGGCTTGAATTACAGGATATTATTTAAACAAAGGGAAAAATCCACAGGGGGGTTTACACATTAACCCATAGTTTATTTAAAGGGAAATTATGAACCTCAGAATTATATACTAGTAATTTGTTTCTAAGCTTTAATAAGAACTTTAAGCCAAAGATTGCTTTTCTGAATTAAATGTATATGTTGGTATTATTTGGAAGAGGGAGAAGGCAATGGTGGAAAAATAATAAGCAGTTCATTTGTATAAAGATTCTGGCACCGATTCTCCATGAGGAAACAGAATTCTACTTTAGTACCATCTAGGATCTCAAAAAATCCTTAAGGGACCTAGTATGGTACCTCAAACCGATCAATGTTCCATATATTGGCACTAGCAGACATAACTCTTTTCAAGAGCAGTATTAATTCTGATCTTCTTTCTTTCTAGCTGTGCTCTCTGGTTTACTCTGAAACTGTCCCTCATGTAAGGAAGGAGTTCAGGAAGCTGGTCCATTGTCCACTGACCATTCTGAACCTTACCTCTTCTAGACTTTCTGAATATTTGACCTGACTGCAACTACTGTAAGATTTTATTTGATACTGTATATTACATATGTGAATGTAAGAGGAGTTTGAGCATGGTATGCAAATATATGTAAAGTATATGAATGCTTATACAATTGTAAGTCTCCAGACCTCCTGGGAAAACATGGTTACCTTACAAAATGCATCAGTTGATTTTGACCATATAAGTTGCAATTGGTAAGGTATGTCTTGGGATACATGACTTCTGTTCTCTGCTCACTTATTAGCTTCCCAGCTGTACCCCGTGGGAAGTAGTATTCATGATTCGCTTTTTTCTCTGATAATCTTTAATGATTTGGGAGTATAAATTGACAGCCAAACTACTAAGTGAGGAAAACAACGATCTTGTTTCCTTGCTTCCTTAGCTATTCTGGAAATGGCAGGTGGACTGATTCTTAGCTATACCAACTTACCCAGGTGAGATGTAGCTAGGTGTGAAGGGGTGTCTTTGGTCATAAATAGGGTCAACATTATTATTTAAGAAAGTTGTCTGATGGAAATACAAATGTGAATGTGTCATTTTTCAAGGGTTTCAGGTCTTCATTCTCTAGGATACAGAAAGAGTATACCAAAAGCTTTTAAAGATTACCCTCAATTAGACTCCTAAGATTACTTGGTTCCCAGACTTCCACTTATCGTTAAATAACATCTTGATTCTGCTTCTCAGTTAATCTCTAATTTGATCTACTATTCTCTAAGTATAATTTTAGACTGGACCACTTGAGACAACAACAATAGAATTTCTAAATCGATTACATTAATAAAGACCAAGAAAACCTTTGCTTTGTTCATTCCTTCAACGAATATTTACTGTATTGTATTTCCTGAGCACAGGTTAGAGCAGTGACCAAAACAAAGCCTCGGTCTCTGAGGAGCTTATTGTCTATTGAAGAGACAGACAGGAAAGAGATAAAGAAGTTAATACATGTTTCCATGTGGTAAAAATATTATGAAAAAAAAAAGTAAAGCAGGATTAGGAATATAGGGCCTGGGGGGGGTCAGGGGAGGAGGGCAAACGTTGAGAAAAAGGCTAAGAAAGTCAGGGACTGGTGTTCATACCCTTCACAAGGGTGCAGTGAGAGGGGGTGGAGTGGTAGAGCGGGGCACAAAGCTGCCATCTGATCCAACAGATGTTCTACTTGGTCAAAAAGAGAGACTAATAAATCCATCCACAGGATTCTTTCAATAACCCCATGGCATAGTAGAATCTCAAACGTGCCAAGAGATCCATCTATGTAAAAACAGATTTGTTTAAAAATTAACATTCAGGCCAAACCAGTTAATTTGTTCCCAGTGTAACCATTAATCATATAAAACGGTGGGGTTATGAGGGGTTATGGGAACATCAAAAGAATGGGGTTTGCAAGTACATATTATAGTTGTAGAGATGAATGGCCCTGGCACAATGCTCAATGTTAGTGTAATAGATTTTGTTAAAAAGAATACACTGCTAATCATATTACCAATCCATAAGATTTAAATATCTAACAACTTGAAGCTCAACAGCTTTGTGGTGAATTAAGGGCGGAAGAGGGTACTGGGAAAAAGAAGACTTCATTTTAAGTCACAGCTCTGCCTGGGGAAATATATTTCATTTTTTCATTCCCACCCTCCAAATAACTCTATATTGTGAAAGAAGTTGTTCGGTACTCTCGGTTAAATGGAAAACTAGCATAGATTCACACTTCATATGTGTGCCACGTATTTATTCTGGGAATATTCATAATTTTAGTTGATAAGTTTGGTTTAGGTGCTTGAGATGTTTAAAGCAGAGGAAAAAAAATGTGTTCAGTCTAACTCAAAAAATGTTAAAAAAATACTAGCTAGGCTCTGGGGAAGCTAAGGTCCTTGCCTATTCTCAAAAAGCATGTGACCCATGACTGTTAGTACAATCACTGCTTGGTG
Source organism: Physeter macrocephalus (assembly GCF_002837175.3). Taxonomy (NCBI): domain Eukaryota; kingdom Metazoa; phylum Chordata; class Mammalia; order Artiodactyla; family Physeteridae; genus Physeter; species Physeter macrocephalus. Next base: position 65,110,797 of record NC_041219.1, on the reverse strand, counting down.
TAGGGACTAAAGCAGAGTTTGGCTGTGACACCCCTCAACCAATATTGGCAACAGTAAAATCATGACACTGAAAGAAAAGGAAAAGACTTTGCTATATAAAATGTGTAACAATTAGAAAAAATTATTTCTATTTTTTTAAAATTTGTTTTATTTTATTTATTTTTGGCTTCATTGGGTCTGCTGCTGCGTGCGGGCTTTCTCTAGTTGCAGTTAGTGGGTACTACTCTTCGTTGCAGAGCTCAGGCTTCTCATTGCGGTGGCTTCTCTTCTTGCGGAGCTTAGGTGCGCGGGCTTCAGTAGTTGTGACACACGGGCTTCAGTAGCTGTGGCTCGCGGGCTCCAGAGCGCAGGCTCAGTAGTTGTAGCACACGGGCTTAGCTGCTCTGCGGCATGTGGGATCTTCCCAGACTAGGGCTCGAACCCATGTCCCCTGCATTGGCAGGCAGATTCTTAACCACTGCGCCACTAGGGAAGTCCCAGGAAAGAATTATTTCTATCTGACACATTTTCTTATCACTTTTATTATAATGCAAATTTTACCTCTTTTTTTGAATTACCTACTTTGACAGTGCCCACAGCTTTTAATGCAGTTTAATATCCTCGGGTATTTGTTTCATAAATAAACAAAAAACCAAGAAATATAATGAAAATCTAAAACTGCTTTTATAATAATAACAATTAGCTAATATATATTTAATTGTTAAGTAGGTTTTTAAAAATCTACATTGCTCTATAAAACGCAACAATGTAAGTTACTATTATTATATCCAGATGAAGTGATGAGAGGTTATAAAAGTTAAGTACTAGGTCAACCTTTCATACTAGGTCAACCTTTCATACTAGGTCACACAACAAGTGAAAATCATCCCTGAGTCTTGAACCAGGTCTCTGAGTTGAAATCATATTGTTTAACCAATTACTGTGACACCTCTGGTCGTTTAAGTGGTAAGTTAGTATTAACTTTTCCAACTTAAAATTTCGTACATTCATTGGTAATAAAGTTGGATTTTCATAAGTGAACAAATGCTTGATTAATCAACATAAAAATGGTAATCTAGAAAAAAATTTTAATTAAAAAATAAAAAATGGTAATCATATTTTAGTCTAAATGTAAATACCTCTACTAGAAAGTATGCTCTACTAGAAAGTATCACAAAACTTTTTTAAAAACAGATGGGTAGTCTAGTTTTCTTGATGGAGGTGGTAGCTCCCCCTAGGGGACATTTTGGAAATTTGCAAGGGTGATTTTGTCACGATGATGTCACAAAGGGGCCGTACTGGCTTTTTATGGGGGGGTGGGCAGGATGCTGCAGGGCTTGCAATGAGTAGGATGGTGTCACACAATAAAGTATATTTCCTCATGTTTTTCTCAGGTTTTGAATATACCATCAGAAATCCATATAAGGGAAAAATTATTTATAATTATCTGAGCCTAGAACCTGTCACCATTTGACATGAGCAGTTTTTACAGACTAAATTTTCCAGAAATGTGACTGTAGTGAAAATCCATGAAAGATTTTACTTTGTTTAGTTTGGAATCTTTCAAGAATTGTTCACTATATTTGAAAATAATGTCATTTATGGCAATGGCAATGACATTCGTGGTAATTGAGTTACCAGTCTTCATTTGTATCATCCTTCCTTTGTAGCTGGCACATGTAAACATGAAACAAAGAATAATTGAGGCTCCTTTAAACAGTATTATAAGAATATTATTAAATAGCAGAAATACATGAAATTTGGGTGATACTTTAATAAAGGCTACAAGCATGTTTATAGTTATATTCATATTTATATTCACTTATTTTACAATGATAAAGAATATTGTGAAGATTGTATATTGGATTTGTTTACTTATTCTTGTGTGGCCAGAGGTTTTCCACTCTTATTCTGATACTGCCCATAGAAGTCTGCCACACAACCATAGCTGCTTCTTATATTATTGTTTCTTATTCCAATCTATCCTCTATTTCCTGTCACCTATTAGAGACTAGGGTTCCCACGGTCTGTTCAAGTACTAGAGTCTGACCGCACGTCTTGACGTGAATTCAAGGTAAATTATACGTTTTGTGTGATTCTTTAATATTATTCCATACTGTTTTTAATATAGCGAATTATTTTAGGAGAATACCATACTTCTATATTTGGGAGGGATGCTATCTCTGCATAAATTAAGATCATTCTCCACTTTCTATTATTATATATAAATAAACCTTATTTGTTAGCAGCTATCCTTCTTTTTTAAATTCTAGTGTCCACAAGAACGTTTTGCTCTTTTGTTTTCCCATGCTTCCTGGGTAGAATGGCATTTTAAAATATCTGTTATGAAAGGGAGATATTGGATTGAATAAAGTAGAACCATCGGGCTAGACTCAAAAGCAAAAGAAAATAGGTAGTTAATATTCCTGCCTCTTTTTATAAGAAAGCCTTGTTGGATTTCTGTTTTCTAACTATTGATGTGGAGAAAAAAGAATATACACAATTAGTGCTAAATTTTTGTAATGGTCACAGCTGATGGTCTATACAGAAGACACTGCATTACTCCATCTATGAGGTGTTCTGTTTTGTATTATTTGAGCATTCAAATAGTAATTATAAAGTTCTACATGATACATGTTAACAAATGCCTCACCAGTAGCATTTGTAGGGTCTCAGGTTTGGCTTCCACATTTGACTGTGATAGATATGCATATGGGAACAATAATCCTCTCTAAAAATCAGATACTTGAATGTGCCATATTAATTTATACATTTAGACTAGCTCGATTAAAACAGATGTAACTTTAAAAATGGAAGCATGTGAATATAGCAAGCAATTTTGCAACTGATAGCTGAGAATGCCCTAATCTATTTAAATATATTTTCCTTTTATCAATCTATGGGATTCTGGAACCTAGTTATCACTTCAAACCGATCGAATTTGGATGGCACTATTTGAGTAGTCTCAAATCTTTGACCCTGCCTTGCCTGCAGCTGCAGGATAAAGTTAGCTTTACTTTCCTTAAATGAACAGGAGTAGACTTTTTTCAATCCCGGCTCATTACTCCTAGAATCATTTTGAGCCAATTCATAGCCACTGCTGTGCTGTATATCACTCGAAATCATGGGTGTAAAAAATAGTTTGGAGGGAAAAAATTTAAACGGCAGCAAAATGTCAGTTTCAAGGGATGTTAAAAGGAAATTTAATCAACTTTCAACACATTGAACACCACCTTGGCACTAGACATCATAAATTTCCTTCTCACCTCCCAACTTCTGAGGCTTATTATTAAATACTTTCACAGCAGCAAGATCACAAAAACATTAGACTGCTTGCTTACAGGTATATCCCACTTAGTGAACTTAAATGTACACTACCAAGGCTGGTAAAGCTGAAATTCGACCTATCGGCTTTATTCTGAAGCATGGGCGTGCACAGTACACTATCTGGCTCACTTTGCCTGCCAGCTTTGTTCTCTTGAGCCAGCGGGAGGGATTGACACTTAGGAGAATCTTTCTCTTTTAACCTCTGTGCTGCTCCCGACAGCTAAGCTGGGCGAGTAGAGACTGGCAGACCGCTAGGACCCCAGGTTTGTTGTTCATGGGTAGCTGCTTAGAAATGGGCATTTTAGCCACGCATTCCCCAAGAAGTTGTTCAAAGTTGGGAGAATCACTTAAATTATATCTGGGACTGGCTGCATAATGTATCCGGCCCAATACAAAATGAAAATCCTCTTTGTTCGAAATGGTTAAGAATTTCCAGAAGGGGCTAGGAGAATATTAAACCAAGCAAAGGACCTTCTAAACATCATCTGTTTGTGACTGTAAACGTTGTGCACCCATGAATCTGGCTCTGATTATGCCATTTCCCCCTTGACTAATATACACGTATATATTTGCAACAGAAAACGTACCAATGTGGTTATATTAATTCCTTAACAAATGACTATATTTAAATCATACAAAACTAACTTATTTTACTGAACTCTTCTGTATATACAAACCTGGCCCAGGGCAAGGATAAAAGGTCTAGGAAAATAGGAATTTTAATTTTAAAAGATCAGCCCATAACCAGCACAGTTTTATATTTAATTCACATGAAGTTATATGTTAAGTCTATCAAGCATCATATTTCAGAAAAATCCTGAATAATGGAACGTCAATTCCTTCAGATAAATTATGAAAAATACGAAATTTTGGTGTGAACGTTTAAAGAAGTACAATCACTTTACCATTTGTGGGATATTTTAAAATCCTCTCTTAACTAAAGAAATCTAAGAACTGAGAAGTTTCTAAAGAATATGGAAAGTTGTTAAATTTTATTTATTTTAGTTCTGAGGACCTGAACACTGGCTTTTGAGAATATTTGTAAATTCAATCTTTCAGTGTTTGATCAGCTCCATATTTACCAAAGCCAAACCATTCATTTATTGATTCAGCATTCATTGATTATATGCTATATAAAACACTGCAAACTTTTTTGTAATCTCCATTTCTTATAAAAATATTATCTCTTCAATAATTAAAAATAATATTTCATAGGAACTTCTTCAATTCTTCCAAGGCACTGAAGTTTTCAAGGTCATTGGAGAAAGCTGACATTGAAAGAAATATACATTCCTAATCAGATTCTAATCATAGGAATTATAACTTTCGTTTCAATTTAAATATTCCTACTACTCCGTGTCTTTATGAGGAGCTGGTGTGGGCATAAATGTAGAAATTACAATAGTTAGGGTATAAGGTCACATTTGACCCTATGGTTTAAAAAAAAATATAAGTGTCATCTCTTCATTCAATAAAAATATTTTTTTTGGAACACCAGCCATACATAGAAACATAGATGAATGGCATAGAATCTGGTTAAATAAGAGTATATTTTTAGTGGGAGAATAGACAAAGTCTGGTGGGGAAATAGACTTTAACGTGAAATCTTCCTGATAAAGTTATAGACAGGATTTGGTGACAGATTAGGGGCATTTAGTTGACACTAAGGCATTAGGAGGCTACAGTACTTGACCTGAGTCTAGACCTAAGTCCTGAAGGATGAGTAGTCATTTGTCTGGCAGAAAAACATGGAAAGGCATCCAGACCGAGAGAGCAGAAGATGAAAAGACACAGATGTGCATAAGAGCCTGTTGCCATCCAGGGACTGAAAGAGCCATGTGCCTGGAGGCTTGTAGGACTGTGGCAAAAGTTATGATTCTAGAAATAGACAGAAGACAAACCATAAGGGATTTCGGTGCCCTGGTAAGCAACTTGAACTTTATTTTGAAGGCTTGAGGGAGTCACTAATGGATTTATTTCATTTATTTCCTCATGATTATAAAATCAATATATGCTTATTTTAGAAAATTTGGAAATAAAGTAAATGCCACTTCTAAATTTTAAACAGGAGATTGGCCCAACTATATATTTGCATTTTTGAAAGAGTGCATTCATTTAAAAGTATGAGAATGGACTGGAGTAAGACTGGAGTTAGGTAAACTAATTTTATGAAGTTTTTAGGGTACAGTCTAAACTGCTATTAAAGACCCTAAAATAGAATGTTCTAAGTGAAATAGGAGGGGTTTTCTTTATAGCTAACAATCTAAAAGAAAGCAGATTGTTTAGGGCAGGAGACAGCCTGCTCTCCAAAGTTATGCAGAAATACAAGTGGCCATGGATGCATTTTTTATTATTTCTCAGCAAAAGTGGGAAACAGAGTCTCAGAGGAAGTAGATGTCTCCCTGAAGACATGATTCAGAATTTGTACACATCATTTCTGCTCACTGACTCTTGGATTGAACTTGGGCTCATGGCCAGCCAGACCCTGCAGGGGAGTCTAAGACTAATAAATAGTCATTCGTTAATTAGCTGTGAAACCAGAAGGGAAAAATGGGTACTGGGAGAAAATTTAGAGGTCTACACAAGGAAGGACAACATAGTAAACTGTGGGAGAAATAACAAGTGGCTGAACTTAGTGGTACTCCGAATGTAGAAAAAGAAATAGTCTTAGTGAGAAAAGAGGGAAGTCTCTGGATTGTGTAGGGCAGTTCACAGAGGTGGAGAGCAATTCTACATAGCCTTATATAAAATGTATCAAAAGAGGTGCTAGATATGTGGGATCCCTCAAAAGATGCCAGAGCTAGAGATACAGATGAGGGAGTCATCAAAATGTGGCTGGTAACTGAAGCCAGGGATATTGATGCGGTGTCCTAGTGAGTAAGACGAACAGGAACTAAAACCAACACCAATGATAGAAGCAGGGAGAAAAGGGTGATAGAAGGATACAAGAAGGCCCTGCACAGGAGATTGAGAAGAAATGGCCAGAGAGGAAAGTCAAGTCCACCGACCAGGTAAAGTAACTCTACCAGAGAGGGAGGTAACGTACAGGTACACCTGAAGCCACAGGTGTTAAGTAGGAGAATCAGTATACTGGTGAAGAGCACAGGCTCTAGAATCTGGGTTTGAGCCCTTGTTCTATCACTTTTATTGCTGTGTCGACTTGTATATATTTTTAACGTATTTCGTTCATTAACTCAACATGTATTTATGGAATTCATACTGTGTGCCAAGAATTATAAAAAGTTCTAAGGCTACCCTGATTAAAAAAAAAAAAAGCTGTGCTCTATACGCTTTTGGAATTTACAGATTAATGGTGAGACAAAAGTTCAACAAATAACCATTGAAAACTATATAAATATATATAGGTGGTATAGGTTAAGTGGGAAAAGTGCAAGATATGAGAAATTATAAACAGCATTACCTATAAAATTGGCATAATAATAGCTCTAATCTCATAAGATATTGTAATAATTTATGAGAATATGCAAAAAATGTTTAACATGATGCCAGGTTTATATTAGTTGCTCAATAAATTGTTTGATCTTATTAATATTAACATATTTCTGAAGAGGTTGAAAGAGATGAAGTTATTTATTATGTTGCTAAGGATATTTTGCTGTAATTGTATCAACCTCTGTGTTTAGGAAAAACACACTCACCCCTGTGTTTCCTCTACTCTCCACAATACTCTTTCGACCCTACTCTAAACACTTCATGTCTGACACGTCTCATCATTAAATATGTGAGTGGGGTGGAGGGAAGGTGTTCACCACACCAAGTAATTCCCAGATTCTTCAGACACTAGCTGGGCATGCTATAATTTAACTTAATTCTGACACTATCTACAGGGAGATAGCATCAGATCCCACAGCTTAAGGTCTCAATCCCACAAGACAACCCTCCTCCACCACTTCAGATATCAATTACAAGTCAAGGTTGCTACCTATGCTTCTGACTGACTGGCTATAAACTGGAGGATACCACATTCCCCTTCTTGGGTTTGATTAATTTGCTAAAGAATCTTACAAAACTCAGGGAAACATTTTATTTACTAGATTACCAGTTTATTATAAAAAGATATAACTCAGGAACAGCCACATGGTAGATATGCATAGGGCAGTGTACGGAAGAATGAATGCAGAGCATCCATGCCCCCTCCTGGTTTACCTTTCTCTCAGCGCCAACCCTGAAGCACTCTGAACCCCTTCCTTTTGTGTTTTTATAAAGGCTTTATTGTGTAGGCACGATTGATTATATCACTGGTCAACAGTCCAAGAGTTTTAGGACCTCTATGCCAGGAACAGGGATGAAGATGAAATACATATTTCTTATTATAAGTCATAATATTACAATGAGGCTGAGAAAGTGCAAAGATTACAGGGGCTGGTACTAAATGAATTTACATGTAATATCCTTTCTGCGCATTGTTTCCACCTTACCGGAAGAAAACAGTAGAAACAATAGCTAATATTTAATGTGCAGTTAGTATAAGATTTACATACATTACCTCATTTAATCTTTGTAACTATCCCATCAAATTAGTGCTCTTATTATCCTTATTTTGCAACTGAAGAAACTGAAACTTAAAAGAGGTTTGCTAACTCGCCCAATGTCACATAGCTTATAGTGTCAGAGCCAGGATTTTAATCCAAAATCCTTTCTGAGTCCAGAGTCTTTCTCATAAGCATTATAAAATTTGGGGTAACACTCTCAGCCATATCAGACTGTAAAACAGTTAATACTATTGATTATCATTTCTCAATGATAACATTGAGAAAACGGAGACTCTATTTTATTCTATATTAGTGGGTAACTCCCTATCTATGCCTGATACTGGACTCTAGGAGCAGGAAATGCAACAGTAAATGAAACACATATCATCATCCTCAGGAATTCTCAGTCTGGTTAGATAGTATAAATAGAAGAAATTTACAAAGAATCACCTAGAAATCTGATTTTTTAAGTAGTCACAAGACCTTTTAACAAGGTGGTTTTGTTTTCCCTGATAGGGAAGCAAATAAAAAAAAACAATAAGATAAATAACCAATAGAAGAAAGGAGAATGTAAAGTAAAAAAAATCAATAAACAGAACAATGGTGGCAATAATAAACTCTACTCACCCAACAAATATCTGTTTTGAGGATCTGTTATACATTATCTTATTTTACTCTAAGAACAAGGTGATTAAGATGATGCTCTAGTCTCCATGAGCTCACAGTCAGTCATAGAGTTTGAAATAGCAATCACATAATGGCAGCAAGTTTAAATTCATGGAAGTTTAATTTCAAAAATGAGAGCCAAATTATGGATTTGCCTTATATGATTTAAAAATTTTTTCTCTGGTATAACCTGAGCAAAAGTTTGTATGTTCAATTTTCAGACGCCCCCGCCCACCCCCAGCATATACACAAACACATAAAAACGATTCCTTTCATAGTTTTCATGGTTGCTGGTAAAATAAGTAAGCATATTATTGTTTTTAAAAATTATAAAATATGACGTCTTTTGCAGATTGATTTTATTATACCTCAGACTCCTTCTTGAAATAAAATACCTCCCTTTCCTTTTGAACATAACTTAATCTTCTATGAGGAAGTCCCCTAAGAAAGCTAGAGTGCAGTAAGATAACAGACAGTGACGGCAGATCAAGGCAAAAAAAAATAATAATAATGGTGAAAAGAGAACGAATTTATAACAAAATCTTAATTTTTTATTGTTAATAGTTTGATAATATATAAAATAATAATTATTGTGTGATGACAATCTTTATTTCCAAAGTCAAAGAAAATATGAGAGACCTTATTAAATTCAATTCAAACCAACTCTACTTCATAAATACTTCTAGGACATTCACTTAATTCCCAGTACACATTGTACATATTCCAGGGAATGCAGAATTGATATATGATGTGTCATCTGACATTGTAGAACATATATCCTGACTGGAAGAGAAATAAAACCAATATGGAACAAATAAAAAGTTACAAAAATTTAGATACAACTGGGTATCAAGATATAAAGTACAGACAATAATTACTATGTCAAGGTCAATGAAGGATGAAGCTGTCATAGGCTAGGCTAGACTAATTAGGAAGACTTCAGGAAAACTTATAGAAAGAGTAGATTTTGAACTTAGGAAATAAGAGGAAGGATATTCCAAGAAAATGTTGAGAGGCAAAAATGGAATTATCATGAATAATGAGCAGCCTTGATATGACTGGAGAGTTTATGTTGGGAAGTTTAGGAGAATAATATTTGATAGGCAAGGTTATGTATGCCAGTTATGGACACTCCAATAACACAATGAAGATTTAACTCAGTATGACAGGCGAGAGAGCCTGTTGTAAGACAACTATTTAGGAATTGTTTGAAGCTTATGTTGATTTGGAGCAATAGGGAATGATCTCTTTTTGCTAAGTAGAATTAAAATGATAATGGCAGGACTTCCCTGGTGGCACAGTGGTTAAGAATCCTCCTGCCAGTGCAGGGTACATGGGTTCGAGCCCTGGTCTGGGAGGATCCCACATGCTGCGGAGCAACTAAGCCCTTGCGCCACAGCTACTGAGCCTGTGCTCTAGAGCCCGCGAGCCACAACTACTGAGCCCACGTGCCACAACTACTGAAGCCCGAGTGCCTAGAGCCCGTGCTCCACAACAAGAGAAGCCACCGCAATGAGAAGCCCACGCACCGCAACAAAGAGTAGCCCTTGCTCACCACAACTAGAGAAAACCTGTGTGCAGCAACGAAGACCCAACGCAGCCAAAAATAAATTTGGCTCTTAAAAAGCCTTATGAACAAGTGATAATTTACTAGTGTTCCGCCACCATAAATGTCCTGCATAGCTTAGGTTTAAATACTACATTTCTGCTTTGTTTTGTAATGTTTGGCTTTTTAAAACTGACTATGGAAGACCAAAGGGAGCACTTGGTAAATGTTCCCTTTCCTGTTCGTGTTAACTCTTTACAGACACTTGTCTCGACTAACAGATCATATTCAGTCAGTCATTTTGGATAGAATAAATCCTACATTTTCAGTGAATTAAAACTCTCAGAGGATGATATATTTTTTCATAAAAAAGGAGAGAAATAATGAATCTTCCAGTATTTCATGAAATCATAGTATTGTGCTTCTAGGTTGGAACAGAGACCTTAGATATCCTGCCTCAGTTTCCAGAAGGCCTTTTGATCACCCTCCTACAGTGTCCTGGAAAATGGTCACAGACTTAGATTTAAACACTCTCACATTTGGTTTATTATTTTAAGGTATTTTTGTTGATAATCAGATGTCCCCACACAACCCTACTCCCAAAAAAGGGCTTCCTGAAGTTTCTAACTCTTTATCCTAGTTTAGGGTATGAAGTGGCGTAGGAGCTTTTGAAAAAAAGATGAAGAAAGAATTACATTAAGGTTAATCCTTCTTCATCATAATAGTCCTTCAGATCATAAATTTTCTCTTCTGTAGATTTAATATCTCCAGGTTTTTTTTGTTGTTGTTTACCGTTTCTCATATGAACACATGTAAAACCTCCATGATTTTTATAGCCTCTAATGCATGAATAGTAAAAAAACAGAGTTTCTAATTCTCCTGATACCTCTGTTTTACAGTTTTTGTCTTCCTTCGTGGAAGACAATCCCACCTCTTTCCTCCTGACGATGTCCTAGTTTATCTACCTTTAAATAACTCAAATTAGCTTCTGCTCTCCACATCTTTTCCTTATCGTTTTTCCTGGAAGAAATTTCTTTTCTTTCACTCCACTAATTTTATCAGCATTTTCTTAAAGCATTTCTCACGTTCTACCTTCTACCACAGCCATTTGTACACATACCCTATTTCCTTAAAGGGAGAAAACTGGAGACTCAGCTATAAATAAATGAATAAATGAGTAATTACAGAAGATTTATTTCAAATTCACTTATCGTCTCAGTCATACACTTCAAGAAACAATCAAGTTTGTTAAGTTTCCGTACTAACCCTTAATTTCTATATTCCTTACTTGGCTTAGCGCAATGCCCCGAATAGGAACTAAATAAATATTTGCCCAATTAAATGGTACTGCTAAATATGTTGACCTAACTATAGGAGGTGGTATTTATTTCTAGCAATTTTATCCCCAATTTGATCCCTTATTCCTATATTTTAAGAATTGAGGGAGGGGGATTCTGGAAATTTCAACCAACATGTTAGCTTTTCCTCTCGACTTTAAGATATCTAAAAGTTTGATCAGCATGCCATCATATATCCTCAAACAAGTCATTAGTAAAAATGCTGATATACCCTGTGATTTCCTGTTAGAGATATCCCTCTGCAGTGATAATGTATTCATAATCAGAACTCTTAAAATGCAATCATTCCACCATCAAACTATTTGATTATCATACTCACATATTCCTTTCATGTTCCCAATTTGATTGCTGCTGGGAAGTTCAGCTTAGTCAGGACTTATATTTCTCAAACCCTTTCCATATAGGTGGGGAGCAAAACAGGGCAAGCGACTAGCTCCCACCAGTGGAATGAGTTTGCCTGTGGTACACATGACTGCCAGGTTAAGGGTCTTAAGAAGGAGATAGTCTTCCCCACTCTCTTTCCTCTTCAGCTGACTTGATGCAGGCTAGCACAGTGAATGTAAAAGTCATTTGTTGAAGTTAGATGAGCCATAAGACGGAGGAAGCCTGGTTCTCTGTAACTGAAAAAAGAGCTGCGCTCCTATAACTCTTGAATTCTGCACAAGCAAGAAACAAGCTTCTATCCTGTTTGAGACACTGGGTATTGTTTTTGTTTGTCACAGCAACTAGCATTATTCTTTTGGGTTGGCCAACCAATACTAACATGACTGTGCATGCAGTTACCTTTCCCTATATTTCTTCCTTGCTGGCAGAGCCCTCCTTCCTTTATAGAAGCTAAAAATTCCTCATCTTCATATTACCAGTGCTGTTTTGGAGCTAGAGCACGGGCAGGTGACCATTTCTAGCTGAAAAGGCCGAAAGTAGGGGCTTCCCTGGTGGCGCAGTGGTTGCGCGTCCGCCTGCCGATGCAGGGGAGCCGGGTTCGCGCCCCGGTCTGGGAGGATCCCACGTGCCGCGGAGCGGCTGGGCCCGTGAGCCATGGCCGCTGAGCCTGCGCGTCCGGAGCCTGTGCTCCGCGACGGGAGAGGCCACAGCAGAGGGAGGCCCGCATACCACAAAAAAAAAAAAAAAAAAAGACCGAAAGTAACATCTTCTTGGAACTTCTGGGAAAGAAATTTCCTAATCAGAGGAGCGGCACCAGGACTTTTTCTGCAAAAAACATCTTCCTTCCCATGAGGAGAAGTCCAAAGATAAAGATCATAAAATGACAAAGTAGATGGCTCAAAGGAGCCTGGGTCCTTAAAAATAAACCTCTGTGTTTAAAACTTTGTACTTTTCTCTCAGTCTGGTAATACTATCATAAAATGATATTATTAGTCTAATATGACATTTTTATTTAACTCATTATGTTGCCTTGTGATTACCACTTAATTTTCTTATCTTTCTGTCAATGCTTTTTAAAAATAATTAATTCTAAAATTTTGTTCCAAATCATTGTCAAGGTCACTGGTGTACAGTTTCTTAAACTCACCCTCTGTAAAAACCAGAATACATTTGACAGTATTCAATGACCCTTTGTCTACAGACCTGAAATTTATTCCCTCAAATTTAGTTTGCTTTCTTCAAAAAGCCTTTCACTATGACCAGAGAGACTAGAAAGATATACAAATTTGGTAGATGACCAAAAAGAATCCAGTCTTATTCTAAGCCACCTGGAGTCTAAAGGATCGTATAAATATTATTCACTAATGGATTACTTTGAGTCAGTGTCAAGTTTATCTTCCTGGGCACCAAGGATACTCTTTCTAGTTCACTCCTAACTTCCCTGTCTACCTTTCCCTTCCTTGTACTCCCAACTCCCCATGCTGGCTTCATTTTGATGTCACTCCTCCTCTCTTTACTAGAAAACCCCTTTTGCCCTGAGATATTCAACTTTTCATAGTAGTCCTCCTATAATATAAACAAACCTCTCCTGTATTTAATACTGTTGGTTTCTCATGGTACAACCCTCCCTACAAGGCAGAAGATATGCGAGGGAAAAAAAGAAGATATAGCCCAGGAATCCAGTTATTTATAATTCCTTTTTATATAATGCTTAATTTTGATTCTGTAAAAATCTTCTGAAACATGAGATTCCATACAGAAGTCATTTGAGATAAAGAGGCCCTGAAACAGTGTTTCTGAATATTTTCTTTATTTCCCCATGTAAACACAGCTCAAAATTCTGCACCGATTATTGAATGAGTGACTATAATACTGAAAAAAGACCTTTATATAGAATGTGGTATTGCACTAGCAACCAGTAGCCGTTGCCTACAATTACATTCAATTTTCAGTGGAGAGAGTAGAATTGACGTTTACATTGAGAAAAAAAACAATATTTGAGGCAAGTATTATACCTCATAGGCTGGTATTTTCTCAAAATGTATCATGAATATTACATTTTTAAAAACTATCAAAAACTAATCTGTTTAGCAAAATGTCAATCAAATAATTGCATGAATTTAACTTAAATTGCAGAATTTCAAATAATTTTCCAAAATGTAAAATATTTCTCTGATTTGCTAGATATTCCAGAGGATTCAAATATTGATAAGACATAATTCTTACCCTCAGGAAACTTAAAATCTAGTGGATGAAATAGGAGGTACATTAATAAATATAATCCAAGGGAGAAAGGGCTAAATCATTGGATTGAGAAGCAATAATGTTTGGGGAACACAGGAGCAGGAAGATCAATTCCAAGTATGAGTGACAGGGAGGTTAGAGGAGGCTTCATGACCAAGGTAAACTTTGAAAAGGATTTTAGAAGATAGATAAATTTTTATAGATTATTATGATGGGTGTTATGGTATTATGATTATTATGAAGGGAAATGAGGTGTTATTCCAGGTGGAGGGAAGAATGCAAAGACATCCTTGAGACAGGAAAGTAAATGGCAGAACTGGGAATCAATGAATAGTCTCTTAGACTATGTGGAGGGAAATGTAGGCTGAGATCAGATCACAGAGAGACATGACTATCATGCTTAGGAGGAGTGATTTTTTTCCTATAGCTCTATTGGGGATTCATTAGAGTTTTTGCATAAGGTAGTTCCTGACTTTTCTAAGAGAAACTCTCTAGCAGCTCTGCAAAGGAGAAGAAGAATGACAATAGTATGCAACTGTCAGAGCCGGCGAAAGGGTTAGGAAGAACTAAAAGCAACAGTGGGGATACAGAGATTTGCAGACACTTGTAATGGGAAATAATTATCAGTTTAGGATGAATGGTTGATTCTGTAACTCAATGTTAACCACAGCTTTGTGAGGATATGGAAATAAAATTCTAAGTAAGTCGTTATAACTTCATCTCTGCTAATGAAAACACATTGTCCTAGAAACTAAAACACTGTGAGAACAGCAAGGTGACTTCCTGTTGGTTAATCAGACTTTTTTTATGTTTTCATTATGCATCCTTATATGAAAGTAATTACCACTTTCTTTCTTTGCCTTCACTTCTGGTTTGTATATTTAATTCCAAATCCTTATACTTAAAGATGTAATGGAGTGAAGTATAGCCCTTTCTCACAATTCTGTGTGGCTTACCCAAAGTGTTATTTTATCTTATCAAAGATTTAATATAAAATAAAACATTTTTAACTTCAATTGACCATGATTGCTGAGCTGGATCATTGGTAAAGGCATGGGCTCTTAATGAGTACATGGTTTAAAAGAATAACATCAAGGAAGCTTTCAACTCTGACCATGGAAATGAATTCCAAGGGACTAAGGGCAAAATTCTTTTTTCTCTCTACACAAAATTTAAAATTTCTCTTGTTGCCTGTTTCTTAAAATATTTTATTTTATTATTTTACCTTATTTTATCCTTTGATCCCCTTCACCCATTTCTCCCATCCCTAACCACCCACCTCTGACAACCACTAATCTGTTCTCTGTATCTATGACCTTGATTTTTTTTTTTAGATTCCTCATATAAGAAAGGCCATATGGTATTTGTCTTTCTCTGTCCGAATTATTTCTTTTAGCATCATGTTTTTGAGATCCATCCATGTTGTCTCAAATGACAAGGCCCCATTCTTTTTTATGGTTAAATAATATTCATTTATATATATATATATATATATATATGCATACCTCTTTTATTGTGCTTCACTTTACTGTACTTCTCAGTATTGCATTTTTTGAAAATTGAATGTTTTTTGCAACCCTGCCTCAAGCAAGTCTATAAGCACCATTTCTCCAACCACATTATTTTTTAAGGTATTTACTTTTTAAATGACATAATACTATTGTACACTTAATAGACTACAGAATAGTGTAAACATAACTTTCATGTACAATGACAAATGGAAAATTCATGTGGCTCACTTTATTGTGATATTAGCCATATTATGGTTGTTTAGGTCTGAACCCACAGTATCGCCGAGGTATGCTTGTACACAATTTCTTTATCCATTCATCCATCAGTGGACACTTAGCGTGCTCCCATATCTTGGTTATTGTAAATAGTGCTGCCATGAACATGGGGATATATATATTTTTCAAGTTAGTGCTTTTGTTTTCTTTAGATAAAAACCTAGAAGTAGAATTGCTGGATCATATGGTAGTTCTACTTTTAATTTCTTGAGGAATCTTCATACTGTTTCTTCCAGAGGGGTTGCACCAATTTACATTCCCACAAGCAGTGCACCAGGGTAACCTTTTCTCCACAACCTTGCCAACATTTGTTATTTCTTGTCTTTTGGATAATAACCATTCTAACAGAGGTGAGGTAATATTTCATTGTGGTTTTGATTTGCATTTCCCTGATAATTAGTGACATTGAGCATCTTTTCATCCACCTGTTGGCCATCTGTATGTCATTTTTGGAAAAGTGTCTATTCAGATCTTTTGCCAATTTTTTAATCAGATTGTTTTTGTTTTGTTTTGTTTTTGCTATTGAGTTGTATAATTTCTTCATATATTTTTGGTAATAACCCCTTATCAGATATAAGATTTGCAAATGTTTTCTCCCATTCCATAGGTTGCCTTTTCATGTTGTTTGTGGTTTCCTTTGCTGTGCAGACGCTGTTTAGTTTGACGTAATCCCACTTGTTTATTTTTGCTTTTCTGGCTTTTACTTTTGGCGTTAAGATTGTAAAAACTCATTGCCAAGACCTATGTCAAGGAGCTTCCTGCCAATGTCTTCTTCTAGGAGTTTATGGTTCAGGTATTACATTCCAGTCTTTAATCTATTTTAGGTTAATTTTTGTGTATGGTGTAAGATGGTGGTCCAGTTTTATTCTTTTGAGTATGGCTCTACAGTTTTCCCAACACCATTTATTTAAAGGATTATTCTTTCTTCGTTCTATATTCTTGGCTCCTTTGTTGTAAATTAATTGACCATACGTGCATGGATTTCTGAGCTCTCTATTCTATTCCACTGATCAATATGTCTGTTTTTATGCCAATACCATACTGTTTTAATTACTATAGCTTTGTAGTAGAGTTTGAAATCCGGGAGTGTGATGCCTCCAGCTTTGTTCTTCTTTCTCAAGATTGCTTTGGCTATTTAGGATCTTTTACATTTCCATGTAAATTTTAAGGATATTTGTTCTATTTCTGTGAAGAATGACATTGGAATTTTGATAGGGATTTCATTGAATCTGTGGATTGCTTTGGGTAATATGGACATTTTAACAATACTGATTCTTCCAATTCATGAGCATGGAATATTTTTCATTCATTTATCTTCTTCAATTCCTTTTCTTAATGACTTATTATTTTCAGTATACAGGTCTTTCACTTTGGTTAAATTTATTTAAGGTATTTTATTCTTTTGATGCAGATGTAAATGGGATTTTTTAAAATTTCTCTTTCTGATAGTTCATTATTAGTGTATAAAAATACAAGAGATTTTTGTATTGATTTTGTATTCTGCAACATTACTGAATTTATTAGTTCTAATAGTTTTTTATGGAATCTTTAGATTTTTCTGTATATACTATGATGTCTTCTGCAAATAGTGACAATTTTGCTTACTTCTTTCCAATTTGGAAGAAAGAAAAACATTTTTTTGCTTTATTTTACCTAATTTCTCTGTCTAGGACTTCCAATACTATGTTGAGTAAAAGTGGCTATAGTGGGCATTCTTGTCTTGTTCCTGGTCTTAGAGGAAAATCTTTCAGGTTTTCATCATTGAGCACAATGTTAGCTGTGGGCTAATCATATATGGCCTTTGTCATGTTGAGTTATGTTTTCTATATACCCATTTTGTTGAAAGTTTTTATTGTAAATGGATGTTACATTTTGTCAAATGCTTTTCCTGCATCTATTGAAATGATCATATAATTTTTATCCTTCAGGTTGTTAATGTGATGTATCATATCAGCTGATTTTGTGGCTGTTGAACAAGCCCTGCATCCTTGGAATAAATCCCACTCAATCATGGTATATGATCATTTTAATGTATTGTTAAGTTTGGTTTGTTAATATTTTGTTGAGCATTTTGCATCTATGTTCATCAGTGAATTTCACCTGTAATTTTCTTTTCTTTGGCATCTTTGTCTGGTTTTGGTATGAAGGTAATGATGGCCTTGTAAAATGAGTTGGAAAATTTCCCACCTCTTCTAGTTTTTGGAAGAGTTTGGGAAGGTTTGTTATTAATTCTCCTTTGAAAGTTTGGTAGAACATCTTATTGTCTGTTTTTTAATTACTAATTTTAGTTAAATAATAAAAGGGACATATAAATCAAGGTAGTGGGCACGATCTACAATATTGTCATTACCATGATTCCACACTAGGAAGATAGCAAGAATCTAAAATTCTGATCCCACATTTAATGGTGAAATATTCAATTACAGTCAATGGGAAATTAATAGGCAGCCTAGAACTATAGAATTAGCAGTTTATATTTCATTAATAATGTTATCAGATCTCTAAGGATCTTTTCGTCAACTATAGTTAGGAAGGTTTTCGGTTGAAAGGTTTTAAATGAACATTTTGGAGATTCATAAATTTATGCAGTCTGTAAACAATTTTTAAGTTCTACCTATTTGAAACACCATCAATTCTATTTAGCTTATTAAATGGATTCTAATCTCTCATGTTATCCTGTCTAAAATCTCTTCAGATTCTCATTCTACTACTTAATATATGAATGACCTCTTATAAAAATTTAAATGTTTGTAGAGACTTTAATTTATCTGAGCCTCAGTTTACTTGACTATAAAATGAGACTCCAAATGCCCATCTTGCTGGGAAACTGACTGGATTTAGTGAGATGATATAGGTAAGCATGGATTTCAAGGAAAAATAGGACTATTCTTATGACATTTTCCAATTCTCTTTATTTATACTTTAGATCACATTCCCAAAGGAGTTTCTATTTCATAACATATTTATAACTGGTTTTCGGCTAATTGCTTTAAATCTACATTGTCATGAAATGCTAATTTTCTAAAACCTGAATTAAGGTACAATAGTCTTAAAATTAAAACTGTTGCTTCTTATTTTTCCAATTTCTGAAAAAAAATAAAACTTCCCTTTTCTCTTCTATGATTTTTTTTTCTATAAATTTGGTTCTGGTAGTGTTTGCTAAGTAAAATAAGCAGATGATATAATAAAGAAACAACTAGAGAATTAAAAGGAATAGAAAAACCAAGGATTGTCATGTCTTTAAAATAATCTTCATTACTTTCTCAATGTAGAAATTTGCATAAATATTTTCTGCTAGTTACATTGTTCCCAGTGTACCTGAAAAAATTATATAGATACATATATATGTATATGTATACATATTCTTATTCATTGTCCTCAGTAGAGAGCACCATGGCTTCTTGATGCTTTGCTTGTCTTTAAAAATATTCCATAATTCAGATTTTTCACAAATTCAGAGTATCTCTCCAATTGACATATGTTAAAAAGACTATTTTTTTTCTAAAGGAAAATGTCTTAGCAGAAGAAATTTTTCTGACAAGACATAGTTGCCTCAGTTTGTTTTTGTTTTTCTTAGTGGTCCGTCTATTAAGAGGATGGTATCAAGAAAAACAAAAACTAAAAACATCTAATAAAATTCAATTTTACTAAGCAGAAAAAAATCAGTTTGTTAGTATGTGCTTTGGTATATTTTCATAATTAAATAATCAGTCATATACATAAATGCCTTCATAGATCAAGAGAAATGTACAGAGCAGAAGGACCGTATTCTCTTAGTCAGTGATGTAATAAGGACAAAGAATTGACCAAAATAATTTTCAAGAGACTGTTGTAAAACAGATGACAAGACCCAATCTTCCAAAGGTTATATTACCATCCTGCCTTAAACAATCGGTCCCTATGTGAGACAGTGAGCGCTTAATGAAGTCCGCTGTCAGAAGATGTAGAAGTCCTCCTTTTATCCCATAGATATATCCAAAGAGATGAGAGCTATGAAATCTGCAACCACATGAGACCATGTCACCTCAGAAACAAAAATTCTATCTAAAAAAATCTTTCTCTAAAAGGGACTTTAAACTACTTCCTGATGACCTACAGGGAATCATTTGACAAATTACATATACAAAGTTATAGCTAATTTCTATAAACTTAAAATAATTGTTGTCCATGTATAAATAAATGTTTTATTTATTAAAAGATTTTATTGAGTATGAGTTCTAATTTATAATACATTTTGAAATTTTTCTGTATAAACTATTTGTATTCTAGCACCTCTAAAATTATAGCAGCGTTCCATTTAGGAATAAGCTTCCATGTAAGCTTTTGTTTTCTTAGTTTTTTTGCATGAAAATATAAAATAGACTTTTAAGTTGAATTATATTTAATAGATTACAAAATGGTGAACTATATGGAGTGTGTATTTTAAAAGATAATCACTTTCTGTGATTTATCACCTACCTAGATATTTTAAGACATTGATCATACACCTCCCACTCCCATTTAATAAACAGTTAAACTGAGAAACAGAATTTTCTGTGCACTGAGCATCCCTCCAGACAAGTACACGTCCGGAAAACCTGACTATCGGTCCACCTGGGAAGCCTGGCTGAGCTCCCTTTGCAGGTTTTCCAGCGCATGTGGATTTCCAAGAGCTCCAGTGCTACTTTGCTCAAATCGTTCCACTTGTCACTTTATTGACTCTTCCATTTTCTGCCCAATAATTCTGAGCTGAAGGCAAAAAACACAACAAAAAAACCCACAATTTTTCTTAAAATGATAGTTTCGCAAGGAAGTTTCTCATTATAAACATCTAAACTTGGAATCAGCTGGGGGAAAAGACAATGATGTGGAATCTTCTGAAATCAATAGTTGGAGAGGAAAAATTTTCTTTGTTTGCAGAGCCCTAGATAAAACACTAAGTCCGTAGTAAGGGTTATCATCATTTATTCCCATTGTTTGGTCACTTAGTGTTGCTTCACAAAACACTTCATTGGTTGGCTTTGATTGTATTTAAGAGGAAAAGCACCAACTTTGGAATCAGAACGTAAGACTCATACAGTCAAGTCAGGATTGAAAAAGAAAATGTACAAAAACTACTTTGCATAACACCTAACATCACTAATTATCACCACACCAATAACTATAAGCACCAGAAGAATATTTGTAAGCCTTGCCACCTACTAGATTTGTGGTACTGAGCAAATTATTAAATCTTCTGAACCTCAGTTTCTACTCCATAAACTGGGCAGAATATCTACCTGAAAGGTTGCTGGGAGAATAAATCTGGCCTGTTATTTGCTGAGTTCTCAGTACATTGAAACTACTATTTATTGTTAGAGTAGGACAAAGGGAGGATGGAGTTCCCACTAGGATGAGGGAATTTGTGGTATAGATAATAGTAGACCCTTTTAAAAAGTTAGTTTATTACTTGAAGCTCTCAGAAAAGGCAAGGGAAAAGAAAGATGGAAAATGAAGGGAAAAAGCAGCATTAACATACAGTATATAAAATACATTTCTTAATCAGCCATCCATATTTATTAGATTTTTAAAAAGCATCCGGTGCCTTAAAAGGTTTTTGAGAGCTGCGCTATTTTTAATAAAGTCTCATGTGAAGCACCAAATCAGCTCTTAAAAAGCCTGGAAGTGCAATTCCATTCAATTTATATCAATAGGAATTGCCCAGGTGTAATGTGTTTCATGCAGCGCGTTTCCAGGGACTAAACCCACTGCATTCTTCACCAGGGAAGATATCGAGATGCCTTCCTTGGGGAGCCTTCCCAGAGTGTGTTGGGAAAGATCAGAAAGCAAATATGGAAATCACTAGCATCTTTTGATTTTAAAACGTACCTTGTTGTGCATTTAGCTGGTTGACTTACAAATGAAGAAGACTCCAGCATCAAGTCTCATTGAGTAAGACTTCATAAAAAGTACTCTTTTCTTCCTAGGTGTAACACAAGTAGCTAAACTGTTACTAGATGTTTTTCTCTCTTTTATGATTTTCAGAAAGGAAATAGGTGAATTTTTGTAAGCAGACCAGTTTTTGAAACATAGTATGTTTGGGATTTTTTTAAAATAAACATTTGGTTTCTTTCACAGAAAATTTGCTCTTAAGAATTAAAAATGCCTACCTCGTCTTTTTAACAGCCATGTTACTAGTGTGTCCTTGGTGTGAGAGGAGTGTTTCATAATTAGCTATATATACATATACTCAAACCTAAATTTAGCCTAAATGAATTTTCAGAAAGTTGTAAAATACTGTGTTCAGATTCTGTTCTCTCCAGTGGATTAATCTGAAAAACAACTGGGACTCAATTTAGAATTTCCTGGCAGCAAGCAAGAGAAATGTCACACTCACAGCTTCACTTTATTGAAGGCCCTCTTAGGAGTCCAGTGGAAAGAACTGTGTGTGCCTGGTAGCCAGAGAGCAGTGGGAGGTAATATGTAGTTTATTAATGTGTCTTTGATTTTTTTCATAGTGTTGATGCCTCATGTTAAAATCCAGGACCTTGATCCAATTTTCCCCTCACCCTCCCTCTAATGGAAAAGAGCTATGAAAAACAGATAAAGTTAACAAGATGTTGCATAAAATCAAAGTGCATTTCAGTAATCCCAAGATATTCAATACATTCCATTTGCTTGTGCATTGGATTGGCTCAGTAAATTATGTTCCACTTGTAAATACTGAATTTTAGTATCCAACTGCCAACAGTGCACAATATTCTATATACATTAGACAACATTCTTGTCCTCTGGAAGCTTAAGTTTTGTAAAAACGAAACTAATAATTTGTTTTCTTGGTGTTTTTCTTGTTTTGCATTTTATTAACATGGCAAGAGCCATGCATTTATTAGCTGTGTATTGGATCTGAGTCCCTTTATCCTTTTTATTGAATTGGACTAGATTTTTGAGAAATCGGGGTAAAAAGTTGTATTAGGGTAAATGTGAACCTAGGGATTAAGAAAACTGTCGAGCTAAATAAGAGATAGATTCTGATATTTTAGTGACTAATAAAGTATTGAAAATAATTTTGACAACAGATGCCAAATAAAATTATAGGAGATCACTTTCTGTGTTCTATCAGTAAACTCAAGAAGCCACCACCAAAATGTCAATGAAACATAAGACTTTTATTAAAATGCTAACTGGATTATGAAAGATTAATAATGTTATTTGGTGCTTTACTAGAAATATTTCAGCGGGATGAAGTGAAGGAGAGTAAATGGAGAGATGTCTAAAACTTAATTTTCATCTATTAAGACAATAACTGTCTGGTCTTCAATATTATATTACCAAAGTATAAACTACTAGTTCTGAAGAAGGGTTTTGGGGAAAACCTAGACCTAATGGCAACAAAGTACTCAACATTCTCAGGTTATTGGTAATCGGGCGATAAGTTTTATTTTGGTTTTGGTATGTTTCATAAACTAGGGTTTGGGGTTTTATTCCTATGCTGACTAGAAAGAAAACATTATTTCAAGAAATATTATTTTTATAATATTCTCTTTAGAACTATTTTCTGCCCCGTCTATTCATTCTGCCAAAGCTTAAATTCCAACCCTCATTCGACACTATTTTTCAACACTATTTTTCATCTGTCATTCCCCTGTATTTTGGAACAATTTTGTTCCCTGGCTTACATAATTCCAGGTTGTCATGATAAAGTATGGGTCTCTACTCAATGCCCACAATAGGTAAGGGAGTAGCCAAACTCATCTTGCTAACTTCCTTATGTTTTTGTTTTGCTTGAAAAAATTTTGATGATGCAACAATACTTAAGAGAGGTGATCCTTGCTCACTTCTGAAGGAGGGTCTGCTACCAAGGCTCTGCTGAGAGACAGGTGATACGTTTTGTATTATGTTTGGTCAAAATAATAAAACAAGAATAGAAAGAGGCTGAGTTGAGGCCACAAGAATTCAAGATCCATTTGCAAGTTTAAATTATGAAACAATAGAAACAATGACTAAATAGAGAAGTTGGTCTTCAGAGGAACATGAAATAGAAATGTGGAATCTGAAAGAGAGGGAAAGAGAGACAAAGGAACAGAGCATGGGCATGGCTTTGTAGACCCTGGAAGAAGTATGGGAAGAATGGTTGCTTTATTTCCTGATGACTTCTGTTTTCACATTCCAATATATGTGACCCTTTTAAAATTTTTATTGAAGTACAGTTGATTTACAACATTGTGTTAGTTTCTGCTGTACAGCAACGTGATTCAGTTATACATACGTATCCATTCTTTTTTTTATATTCTTTTCCATTATGGTTTATCACAGGATACTGAATATTGTTGCCTGTGCTATACAGTAGGACCTTGTTGTTTATCCATCCTCTATATAACAGTTTGCATCAGCTAACCCCAAACTCTCAGTCCACCCCCCCAACCCCCTTCCCCCTTGGCAACCACAAGTCTGTTCTCTATGTCTGTGAGTCTGTTTCTGTTTTGTAGATAGGTTCATTTGTGTCAATATATGTATCCTTTTATTCAACTCCTTTTTACTTGAAGTAATTTGAGTCATTATTTTCTACAATTAAAAAAAAAACCTTAGCAAAAACAACTCTGGACAATGAAAAACTGAGTCTTAAAATGTGAAGTTAAATCGGAAAATCATAGAGTTATAGAACCATAGATATCATCTTGTACCATCTTAAAATGTAGCAAACAGAGGTTTAAAAAATATTACAAATGTGCTTAAAATGACATGGTAAAGATTATATAAATAAATAAGCAAATAAATAAATAAATGCGTGTATAGGACGTCTACACTTTATGAAACATTTCAATGATTTTTACCGATAATTTTTAGGGTAGGAATCAGCATGCCTATTTTGCAGATAAGGAAATTGTTATTTGCCCAAAATTACATAGCTGATGTGTAGAAAAAATGGAAATCCTTTCATTTTTCTACCAAGTTAAAATTATGTGCAAGTAAATTAATGAGTGTTTTGTTGACTATAGTGTTCTCTGTTACTATAGCAGGTCACCCCTCTAAAACTAACCAAATGTATTGTAAAAAATAATAACACCACACATATCTAGAAAATATTTCCATTTTTTACACCTGTGCAAGGGATTTACTTAAACATTCTCATAATAATTTGGTTTGGATGATAACGAGGATAATGATGATGGTAATTGTGGTAGTGGTGGTGGTGATAAATGCCTAAATGCCTACTACACATCTCAAAATGAATGTTCCTCAGGTACCCTTCTGGGAATTTCCAAAACAGGAATCATCTTGTATCCCAAATGTCCACTCTACCTATAATTCCGAAGCTCAGAAACTGAGGGTTGTTCTTGCCTCCTCTGCTTAATTCATTCAAGTCATCCACAGAGTCACCAGTCCTTTACACAATCTGTCTTCAAAAGGTATCTTGGACCAGCTGCCCATATGCATGCATACAAGCACCGCCTCTGTTTAGACCATCAGCATCTCTCTTTTGAATGTCTGAGTGAACCTGCTAACTAGACTCCCTGAATCCAGCTTCCCCATCACAGAACAGAATGCTTATTAATCATTTTCACCCCTGGGTAGAGTGAGCTATCTCAAAATGAAATTTGAAAATGTTATACTCCTGCTTAAAATGAAGTAGTGGTTAAAATCCATAGTCTTTAACATGAATTGCTAGGTTTCATTTGACTCTCTCCCTCTACTCTATCCTCATTCTAGCCCTAGCAAACTGTACTACACTCTCTCAGAACCCTAGACATCTGAACTTTCAATTACCCCCAATACTACTATTACCACTATTGCTAACGACTCTTCTGGCTGCCACTGCTGTTTCTGCTACTCTTACTAACTACTACCACCACCACTCTATTAGTCAGAATCAGGAAAGCCAAATTAACACAGTTTTATTCTCCAAAGCAAAAGTTCAGAAGTAGGGTTTTGAGGGCTTCTATGACGAACTATGAAATAAAGGATTTACACCCCCTTTTTCTTAAAACTCTACCATCCATTTTATGGTCGAAAATTGTTCCTTAATTTCCAGCCATTATGTCCATATTCCAATTAGCAGGAAGAGATAAAAATTGCTTTCTCCCACATCTCCCACTGGCCAGAATTTATTCACATTATCATTCCTAAGACCTAAGGTAGGTAGGGAAACAATTATGAGGTATTCATAATTTTCTATAAGCTTAATTATCATCTATGCCTAAAGATAAACATCTTCATCTAAATGATTGATTTTAATTTTCTAAAGTTAGAGGTACATTAAAATAACAATATTAATGGAGGATGTAAAAAAGAGTGAAAAAATTATTCACTATCTTCACTCTGTGTGTGTGTGTGTGTGTGTGTCTGTGTGTGTGTGTCTGTGTGTGTGTGTAAGTATTTGCTGGTACTTTGCATACACAAATTTGCGTTTTGGACAGTTACACATGCAGTTGCTGTTGTTGATTTTAATGCCGGCATCTTCTAAATTCTGGGTTATATTGAGAAAAGTTCTTGCAATAGAGCAAATTATACTCAGTGTTTCAATATATCTTGACCTTTTAGAAGAGACCCAATTGAAAAAGGATCAGTTCTTGGACAAACTTAATTTCCTAATAAGCTTTGTCTTGTTTCTCATGAACTTTTTCTACATTTTGATGTTAAAAGGTGTAATTTTGCCCATTACAGATCTAAGATACTTGAGGGAATTATAAGAGCTTTTCCTTTCCTTTCCTTTCCCTTTGTTTCTGTGTTTCCTCATCTTGTTTCCTCCCTTCCTTCCTTTCCTTCTTCCCTCATTCCTTCTTTTCTTTCTTTTTTTATAACTAAGCAGACAGAGCTACAGCATTAGAAATGTTTGCCTTCCAAAATTAAGTTTTTAAAATGAAATAAATTTAAAGTAAGTATATAGTGCAATATATGACTTACATTTATTTAAGTAAATATATCTTTATCTAATAATTAACGATGTCCTTTCATTCAAATGTACCTTTATAACACCGTTTAGGCCCAGCGACAATTTCTTGAGGTGGAATTGTTCTCTTTACAGATGAAGACGTTAAGGTTCTGAGAGAATATATATATATATATATATATATATTTTTTTTTTTTTTTTTTTTTTTTTTGCGGACCTCTCACTGCTGTGGCCTCTCCCGTTGCGGAGCACAGGCTCCGGACACACAGGCTCAGCGGCCATGGCTCACGGGCCCAGCCGCTCTGCGGCATGTGGGACACGAACCCGTGTCCCCTGCATCGTCAGGCGGACGCTCAACAACTGCGCCACCAGGGAATGCCTGAGAGAATATATTTTTGATTGAATTTCCAAAGTTGCGAAGCCATCAACACACCCTCCTTTTTCAGACAAAAAGTCCAGGGCTCTTTCTAGTCCATAAAGGCGAATGCATCTTTCCTCACATTTTAAGTTCAATACCTGCCACACCCCTTCAGCTTAGCTCAATCAGTGCTAAAAAGAATCTTTGTGGGGCATGCAGGATCTTAGCTGCCCAACCAGGGATAGCCCCATGAAGTGGAAGCATGGAGTCGTAACCATTGGACGGCCAGGGGAGTCCCTCAATCATTATAATTTTAGAAAGAGTGTATCATGTCAAGTTCCAGGATATTTGCTTCCCTCCATAAACCTGAATATGCTCATCATGTACTCTCTCAAACTAATTTAGATAAATGCTTATTTCCTAAGCTTACCGTTCTCTACATTAGGTTTAAGAGCTAATTTTCTGAGACCAACATATCACTTACCCGATGAAAAAAGTCATAAATGGAAAAATGTATCTGTGCCCTGCAAATGCCTAACCTGAAAATACAAGCATTTCCCTTAATCTGATGCAATCCATTTCCATGAATCTCTCTAATAACAATGATGGCATGCATTCTGCCATTGCATGTGCCAGGCTATTTTTCCTGAATACTGCCACTCCACTGGGATCAGTAAAGCACACTGTTAAGGGAGAAGTGTAGGAAGTTCAAAAGGAGCCAAATATGAGAAAAAAATAACAGTCGATCACTTTGGGAGGTAGGCACATGCTGGTTGTATTATCCATTGTACTTGTCAGTATACCGGTTTTTTTTTTTTAATTAAAGAAGGAAAGAAATGGAGAGACATACAACCGTGAGGCAGGAGTAAGGATGGGTTCTTATGGGATGCCACTACTAAGAAATAAGCCAACAGCCTTGAAGTAGGCTTGCAGGTGCCATCAATATCCCTACTGTTCATCTAGACCCTTGCTAATAACCCCAGGGGGGTGGTCCCCACAGGCAAGTGCTCCAGGTCATCAGTGTGTTTAGCTGGGAGGTACTTTTATCCTAGAAGTCTCAAACGAGGACCCACAGGGGACCCACATTTATAGATGTTACAACCCAACTTTTCTGTCTGTGTGTGCATATTTATGTGTGTTTGTTTCTGCTGATCAGTCTTCCATAGAGACAAATGTCTTAATAATAATAAAATATTACAGTAATATTAAATCTTTCTATACAGCACAAAGAGCTCACAGAGGCTTGCCTTGATACTGGTCACCTTCTAAGATCCTAAGCAAATCACTTCTTTAAAAAAATTAATGATTCTAGAAATCCAGAGGACACAGCTTAATTTTTGTTGTCGTTGTTGTTTTTATGTTTGCTTTTGTATCAAATTCTTACATTTTAATTCTAACCTGTATTTTATGATAATGTAGATATGGAATTTTAAACTGCTATTAAATCAATCAAAGCTCCTATTTTATATTAATTTAAGAAGAATCAATGTCTGACTGGAACTACTCCAGAAATATTTAATTAATCACTCTCTTGCTCAAGAGAAACCTTCGTCAGAAATCATTGATTTAGTACAACATTAAATGATGAAAAGGGAAACCTCGCACAGAGAACGTTCCACTACAAGCTTTAAAGATTCTGTTTTCTCTGAGAAGACAAGTAGGGAGGTCTAATCAATTTCAGAAAGTTGAAAAATTTAACCATAGGTGAAATTCTACTTGGAAATATTTTTGTTGCTGCTGTTGAAATAAATTCAGCCAAGGGAAATTCCAATAAAAAGAAAAAATTAATTCTAGAAAACATAGTAGAAAACAAGCCCAAAGGCTATGTTCTCATTCAGTCTTATTTAATCAATTATTACATTTAAAAAACAAAGAAATAAACAAACATAGAGCATTGATCAAGCCTTTCCTTTATTTTTTCCAGCTTTATTGAGATAGAGTTGACATATAACGTTTTACAAGTTTAAGGTGTACAGGGTGATGATTTCATACACTTATATATTTGCAAAATGATTACCACGGTACGGTTAGTTAACACTTCCATCACCTCACATAATTACCATTTCTCCTTTGTGGGGAGAAGACTTAAGATTTACTCTCTTAGCAACTTTCAAGTATACAATACAGTATTAACTATAGTTAGCATAATGTATATCTCCAGAATTTATTCATCTTATAACTGGAAGTTTGTACCCTTTGACCATCTTCACGCCTTCCACCCCTCTTCCCATTTCTGTCCTTGGCAACCACTCATCTACACTTTGTTTCCATGAGCTTGTTTCTTTTAGATTTCACATGTAAGTGAGATCAAGCAGTATTCATCTTTCTCTGTCGGACTTATTTCATTTAGCATAACGTGCACAAGGTCCATTCATGCTGTCAAAAATGGCAGGATTTTCTTCTTACTTTATGGCTGAATAAAATTCCACTGTATATATGCACCACATTTTGCTTATCTATTCATCTGTCCCCAGTTAGGTTGTTTCCATGTCTTGGCTATTGTGGATAATGCTGCCATGAACTCGAGGGTACAGGTACCTCTTTGAGATCCTGTTTTCACTTCCTGCAGATACATACCCAGAAGTAGAATTACTGGATTATATGGTAGTTCTATTTTTCATTTTTTGAGGAATCTCCATACTGGTTTCCAGAGTGGCTGCACCAATTTATCTTCCCAACAGTGCACAGGGGTTCCCATTTCTCCACATCATCACCATTACTTGTTATCTCTTGTCATTCTGATGATAGCCATTCTAACAGGTGTAAAGTGATATTTCATTGTGGTTTTGATTTGCATTTCCCTGATGATTAGTGATGTTGAGCACCTTTTCATGTACCTGTTGGCCATTTGTATGTCTTCTTTGAGAAATGTTTATTCAGTTTCTCTGCCCATTTTTTATTGGATTGTTTATCTTTTGCTATTGATTTGTATGAGTTCTTTATATATTTTGCATGTTAACCCTTTATTAGGTGATTTGCAAATTTTTTCTTCCATTCAGTAGTTTGCCTTTCCATTTTGTTGATGGTTTCTTTTGCAGTGCATAAGCTCTTCCTTTTGCACTGCAATAGAGATCTGCTGCTCTCCTATCTCTATGGTGAGAATCTCAAGGCAGACTGTTGCTCAGGAATTACACTGTGACTATGACCAAAAGTCATAACTGTAAATCTAAATTGTAAATCTAAAGTGTAATCCAAACATAAAATCCATGAAAATCCACAGTTTTATGGTTTAAATATGTTCGTAACTCTAAGGCACAGCTAAGATCTTCTAGGGGGTTCAGTGGCTCCTTTTTGTTTTGTTTTGTTTGTTCTTGAATGTAATCAAGTCT
Source organism: Physeter macrocephalus (assembly GCF_002837175.3). Taxonomy (NCBI): domain Eukaryota; kingdom Metazoa; phylum Chordata; class Mammalia; order Artiodactyla; family Physeteridae; genus Physeter; species Physeter macrocephalus. Next base: position 65,080,477 of record NC_041219.1, on the reverse strand, counting down.
TTGGTTACATGAATAAACTACACTGTGTCCTCCAGATTCAAATAGGCTCATTCCAACCAAAATTTAAATGCAAGGAACTCTGAAATTGCATTCATCAGTGGATCTTCAAAATAATACCAATAAAAACAACAATAATAAAGCCCTTTAAGAAGGTTGCTCTACTTAAAATTTTTATAATAACAGATAAGCAAATTCACATAAAGATTGCTAAGTGTTTTAGAAAAGTCTCTATGCTTAGGATGAATTTAACCAAATGGTAACTATTGCCTGTTAAGTGAAGAATAGTATGTTAATTATAATGATAACAACAGCTAAAATTTATTGATGTCTTAATTTATGCTAGGCATTATATTAAGAAACTGACATGAATTATGTAATTTAATGAAATAGCTCTATGAGGTAGTAGTACACCTAAGAGCTACAATCATTAAACCCATTTTAAGTGAAGGAAACAGAAACTTAGAGAAGTAAAATAATTTGCCCAAGATCACATAAGAATAAGATGGTGGAATTAGCATGTGTGCCTGAAGAAGTCTGGAACCCACATGTGTACCTGCTTTCATCCCAAGCAAAATGGGTTTATCATTGAAATGCACTGAGTACTTATAGACCAAGTATAATTTTACTACATACTTTATACTGGTCAAGCTAAGAGGGAAAAAATACGTAGAACTTTGATTACACCTTGCCCACCAAAGCTCTAGTTGTAAGAGTTTTGGAAATAAAAACACCTGTCACTCTTTTACTTTGTGTTATTGGGCCTGCAAGCTACATTTGGAATCACAAGGTATATAATTGTCCTGTGTCTTCTGTGTTTGTTTGTTTTAAGGGCCCAATCAAGTTACTCAGCATTCCACCCTTCAGGACTCTGAACAGTGGGTGTAGACTGGCATCAGCCACACTCACATTCTCTGCTAAGTGCACAACTGCTCTCTGAGAATATTTCTGACCTTAGGGAGGAAATCTTCCCTGCTTTTGAACTCCAGGAGTCCATGTTACTTGCAACTTTTGCTTAATGGTAACAACTAGTTCCACCGTTATTTTATTTTATTTATTTATTTATTTATTTATTTATTTATTTATTTATTTTATTTATTTATTTATGGCTATGTTGGGTCTTCGTTTCTGTGCGTGGGCTTTCTCTAGTTGTGGCGAGCGGGGGCCTCTCTTCATCGCGCTGCACGGGCCTCTCACTATCGCGGCCTCTCCCATTGCGGAGCACAGGCTCCAGACGCACAGGCTCAGTAGTTGTGGCTCATGGGCCTAGTTGCTCCGCGGCATGTGGGATCTTCCCAGACCAGGGCTCGAACCCGTGTCCCCTGCATTTGCAGGCAGATTCTCAACCACTGCGCCACCAGGGAAGCCCTCCACTGTTATTTTAAATACACAGGCTACCCTAGCCTTTAAAAGTGTTCAAGACCCCAAATTACATTTTTAAAAAATATAAAACACAACAATAAACTAGTTAAACTTTAATATAAAGTCCCATTGTGTTGTTTAAACACTAGAAAGTCTTATTTTTGTTAGTACATTTTAAAAATATTTAAAAGCTGACTATTACTGCTTCAAAAATTCTGCCAAGGTCTATAGGGCAGCGTTATATTATTTTAAAAGAAGACAATAGTCTGCAGAATCCAACCTGGAGTTCTTTTTTTTTTTTCTGAGAAGTATAATACATTTTTTGCTGAAGCCAAGGTAAAAGGAAAACTTCTTTTGTTAATTGGTGAAACACAAATTGTATCGTATGCGAATATAAGTGTTTAAATATCATTTTTTTAATGAAATAAAATACTTAGGAATAAACCTGACCAAGGAAGTGAAAGACTTGTACTGAAGATAATACAAAGATATGGAAAGGTATCCCATGCTCTTGGATTGGAAGAATTAATATTGTTAAAATGGCCGTACTACCCAAAGCAATCTACAGATTTAATGCGATCCTTATCAAATTACCCATGACTTTTTTCACAGAACTAAAACAAATAGTCCTGAAATTTATATGAAACCATAAAAGACCCAGAATTGCCAAAGCAATCCTGAGGAAAAAGAACAAACCTGGAGGCGTAACCCTCCCAGACTTCAGACTGTACTACAACGCTACAGTAATCCAACAGCGTGGTATTGGCACAAAAATTGACATATAGATCAATGGACCAGAATAGAGAGCCCAGAAATAAATCCATATACCTATAGACAATTAATCTTCTACAAAGGAGGCAAGAATATACAATGGGGAAAAGACAGTCTCTTTAGCAAGCGGTGTTGGGAAAGTTGGACAGCTGCATGTAAATCAATGAAGTTAGAACACACCCTCACACTATACACAAAAATAAATTCAAAATGCCTTAAATACTTTAATATAAGACATGACACTCTAAAACTCCTAGAAGAGAACACAGGTAAAACATTCTTTGACAAAAATCATAACAATGTTTTCTTAGGTCAGTCTCCCAAGGCAATAGAAATAAAAGCAAAAATAAACAAATGGACCAAATCAAACCTATAAGCTTTTGCACAACAGAGGAAACCATAAACAAAACAAAAAGACAATCTACAGAATAGGAGAAAATATTTGCAAATGATGCAACCAAAAAGGAATTAATTTCCAAAGTATACAAACAGTTCATACAACTCAATAACAACATCAACAAAAAAAACTAATCAAAAAATGGGCAGAAGAACTAATTAGACATTTCTCCAAAGAAGACATATAGTTGCCAACAGGTACATGAAAAGATGCTCAACATCGTTAATTATTATAGAAATACAAATCAAAACTACAATGAGGGCTTCCCTGGTGGCACAGTGACACACACACACACACACACACACACACACACACACAGGAATACTACTCGGCTATAAAAAAAATGAAATAAGGCCATTTGCAGCAACATGGATGGACCTAGAGGTTATCATGCTAAGTGAAGTCAGACAGAAAGAGAAAGACAAATACCATATGATTTTACTTATATGTGGAATCTAAAATATGATACAAATGACTTATTTACAAAGCAGAAACAGACTCACAAACATAGAAAACAAACTTATGGCTACCAAAGGGGAAAGGGAGTGCGGGAGGGATAAATTAGGCATTTGTAATTAGCAGATCAACAAGGTCCTACTGTATAGCACAGGGAACTATATTTAATATTCTATAATAAAACATAGTGGAAAATAATATGAAAAAGAATATATATACATGTATAACTGAATCATTTTGCTGTACATCAGAAACTAACAACACTGTAGATCAACTATACGTCAATAAAATTTTTTTAGTCTGTCATACAGAGTGAAGTAAGTCAGAGAGAGAAAAACAAACACCGTATGCTAACCCACATATATGGAATCTAAAAAAACGGTAGTGATGAACCTAGGGGCAGGGCCGGAATAAAGATGCAGACATAGAGAATGGACTTGAGGACATGGTGGGGGGAAGGGGAAGCTGGGACGAAGTGAGAGAATAGCATTGACATATATACATTACCAAATGTAAAATGGATGGCTAGTGGGAAGCAGCTACACAGCACAGGGAGATCAGCTCGGTGCTTTGTGACCACCTAGAGGGGTGGGATAGGGTGGGAGGGAGGGAGGCTCAAGAGGGAGGAGATATGGGGATATATGTATGCATATAGCTGATTCACTTTGTTGTACAGCAGAAACTAACACAACATTGTAAAGCAATTATCCTCCAATAAATAGTTTTTAGAAATCAACATTTTTTAGGACTATTAATTTTCTTAGTCAGCTGTTCTCTAAAACATAAAGAATTGACTTGAGAGAGTTGTCCATATGGAGTTTGAGCTATAGCTGAATAATTACCCTCTATTTATTGATGGTAAATATTTTGTCTTTTCTTTGAGTACAAGGTACTTTACTAAGGTTTAGTTAGAAGTAAGTAGCAGTGGGTAATTGGAATACAGAGGTACTCGTGAAAGGGTTAGAATAATGCCTAAATTATAACTGATTCTGCTTCCTTTTGCTAAATCCTCCAAAATCAAGATACATTTTATTTGTTACTATTTTAATATTTATTAATTTATTCATTCATTTGATAAATATTGATTGAGTGCCTGATATATGACAGGTATTGCTCTAGGCACTAGAAATGCATGAGTGAACAAAATAAGCCAAAAGTCCTGATCTCATGGAACTTACATTTTAGAAGAGTAACACAGATATTTTACAAGATAAATGAAAAAGCAAATCATAGGACATTTTGTTAGCTGACAAGTGGCAAGGGGAAACATAACACAGGAGAGGGACACAAGGAACAAATGGTGGAGAAGGTCGAGATGCTGTTTTAAAAAGCTAATAAACACAGATGTAGGGAACAAACGTATGGACACCAAGGGGGGAAGTGGCAGGGGTGGTGGAGGGAAGAATTTGGAGATTGAGATTGACATATATACACTAATATGTATAAAATGGATAACTAATAAGAACATGCTGTATAGAAAAAAAATAAATAAATAAATTTTTTTAAAGGCTAGCAAATAAAGTCCTTTCCGAAACAGTGACATTTGAGCAGAGAACTGAAGGAAATGAGGGAGAGACTCATTTAGATTCCAGAAAGTTTTTATTTTACATGGTGACATTGGTCTAAGTTACTTCACCTAAAGAAATTTTATATTCACTTCTTTTTTTCAAGAGGGTTAAAATTAGGAATGTGAAGTAACATATGAATCCTTTAAACTATGAATTCCTTGATGACAGGAACAATGTCTTATTCATTTTTTTCTATCCTCAGAACCTGGCCCAGTGCCTGGCATAATAAATGCTCATTGAAAGCAGCAAGGAAGAGAGATGGAAAAGAAAAAAATATATATATATGTATATATATATACACACAGACACAAATACACAATAATTCCGCTTTCAATCCAGTTTCCCAACTTCATTTTTTAAATTATATTTTCTAAGAATCATATTTTACATAATCAACATGATAATCTATTTAGTTTAATTTTTCTTTTAATAAATCAAATATCTTAAAAGATAATAAGTGTCATCATCCAACATCACTTGTTTTTTTCTTTATTTCCCCCATAGTCCTTAGTTTATTTTAATCCTTTGAGTATTCACTGGATGCTAAGAGTGTGTACATCTCTACCAAATCCCCATATCTGCTTCCTTCATTGCTCTTATCACAATCTAAAATATCTTGTTTACACATGTATTGTGTTGTCTGTCTTCCTGACTACAATGGAAATATCAAGAGGGGATGCATCTTGTCTATCATATTAAATCCTGTACTCTAAGGACCTTGCACATAGTAGACACACAATGGATATATCTGGAAGGAAAGACGGAGGGAAGGAAGGAAGGAAAGAAGGAAGGGAGGGAGGGAGGGAGGGTGGAAGGAAGGGAGGAAAAGTTTTAAAAACAAAAGGTAATAATATATCTGGATATGCCCTGGAAGCCTTATTTTCTTTGTAGACTATTAAAATTTATTCAGTCTTTCAAAGAATAGGTTCTTAGGTGATGTTTTAATATGAATGATTGGCCAAAGCCCAGTTGCATAACAAAAGATGGTTACATGTTTTTCTCAAAGTGTGCACCCCTATAGGGCTTTCATGCCTAATGAGGGTACAGAGTAGTTCATTCCCCAAATTGCATTTAAAAAGGCAATTTACAGAGATCCATTAGTATTAACAAGCTTGGGAAAAATGAATTGATTAGTGACTTTGTAATCCTTTTTTGAATTGTTGAGATACATAATAAAGACATTAGTAATGTGGAATATAAGTAACTATGTAGCTCTACTCCAGCAAATTTGTTTTGTTGATACCTTTAATCAATACTTTATTACCTTTCCACATTGGTCTTATTTTTTTAATCTGTCACCACCATTTTTCAATATCATTACAATCATTCGTTGAGATATTTTTATATTTTACCACTTGAAAGAAAATCAATCCACAATCTTTATTGAAGACATACTATGTGCAAGGAGCTATGTGAGGAAGAGGTTATCAGTATTTGAAACATAGCTAGTTCTCAATTTAGGAAATTTAGAACCATCTCCATAGTATGAATTAATCATAAGCAGCAAGTTAGTAAACAGTCAAGTGATATAGAATTTGTCATCTTCAGTTGGGAAGTTATCAGGGTTCGAAATTTAGAAACGAAGCATATGAGGAGAAAATTTCATGTACTGGGAAACAGAAAAATCAGAAGCACAAATAAGAGAAAGTTTCAGATATTTTCTTGAACAGAATATAGAGTAATGAATAGGGGGAATATTTGAAGATGAAATCAGAAATTGGGTTGCAGTTAGTTTAAGGGTATCCATAATGGTTGAGTAAAAGATTTTAACTATATGCAATGGCATAAAATCCAAATAACTTCATAAAAATAAAGACTTACAGTTCCAAACTATACTATGTGAATGAACAAGAATAAAGTGGAAACTGAAGTATAAGTTTCTAAATGACTTTCACTTCTCAACAGTTTAAGAAAAAATTCAGCAAACAAATCCAATTGATAGTGAACACTATACCCAATAAAAAATTTGTCTTAAATTTATACAGCACTTTACCATCTAAGAGCTGATAGTTATAACTAAGAAATATTCACTCTGTGCAAGCCCCATACTCTTATGTGTTTATGCCTGTGTGTAAACATATACATGTGGTCATTCTTCACTATAAAGTAGATATTAGTAACATTATGCTAGCTATGCTATAACACACTTCTGAAAAATGAACATATTTCTTCTAAATATGAAGAAAAGAGCTAAGATGTTAGCAAATTTCATCCATGCACATGTATAAATACGATTTTAAAACTGGTGATGGGAGAAAGGAAAAGGGAGGAAGACAAATAATCTTTCCTGACTACCTACTGTATGTGATTCACTGTGCAGGATGCCTTATAGATGGGACTTTCATATACTATTCCAGGGATCAGAAACCCACGATCATGCAGTAAGGAGGCTTGTACTGCTCCTTTATTCCAGCAATGTGCACTTGGTCCAGATTCCAGGCACAATTTCCCTTCCCACAGCGAGCCATGGGTTGGTATATATGAATGCTGGAGACATTAGGATGGCAAAGCTTTACCCACCTAATGAAATGGGTAAAGTAAACTGTATTATGAAGGTTGATTATGCTTTGTCATGTTGATGGAACCTTTAAGTCAGACCAGTTAATTACAGTTTGTGAGAGTCAGCTGTATGTCTTTGGGTCCAATATTTTGTCCTGGCATTTGTGAGGGCATTCAAATTGACCATCAGTTAAAATGAGTCTTGTCTAATTGACATATGTTAGCCCTTAGGGGCCAAGGGTATCTGTCCAAGCCTGAGTGAAAACACAATGGGGGGAAATCCCTGGGTTTCCATTTCTGGCAGTTGGATCTTTCTCTAGGCAAGTAACAAAAACTGACTGTGTCTGGAGAATCTTATCAACACAGACGATTGCTCTTACATGACAGATGAGACAATACAGGCACTTGAGGAGGAAAGTTATTATTAATGTGAAATCAGAGTCAGTCAAATTATTGGGTTCTGTCCTCCAGGACAATTGCATTTCTTCTCTAAATTCTACCACGTAAATACCTATCTTTCTCCATTCTAGATCGTAATCCTGAGCCCTTCTATCAGGCTGTAACTGTCTAAAGGAAAGCTCCGTGCAGATGGCCCAAAAGCAACTCAGACTTACATGTTCAAAAACAGACTTGGTATCAGCCTTCTGGAGGGAAAAATCTTGTTTCCCTGTGTCCCTAGGTTGGTGCCTTGAAGGGCTCCCCACCCATTACCCAAGGTGGAAATCTGAGAGTCATATTAAGCTAATCCCCATTTCTCATTTGCTACTTTCAATCATTCCCTAATCCTGTCAATTTTATGTCTTCAACTCAATATTTTCCCCCCTCCATTTAATGTTTAAGTTCCATATCCTTACTCCAAAAAAACCTGTTTTTAAGATCTCTACTCTCTGGAATGCCTCCTTTTTCTCAGTCATTTATTCCCCTATAATTTCATTTTTTTCTTCCTCAGCTCAAAAGCCCTGATTGCAATAATTCTTTTCTTTTTTTAAATTATTTATTTATTTATTTATTTATTATTTATTTATTTATTTTTGGCTGTGTTGGGTCTTCATTGCTGCATGCAGGCTTTCTCTAGTTGTGGCGAGCGGGGGCTACTCTTCCTTGCAGTGTGTGGGCTTCTCATTGTGGTGGCCTCTCTTGTTGTGCAGTACAGGCTCTAGGCACACAGACTTCAGTAGTTGTGGCTCGTGGGCTCTAGAGCACAGACTCAGTAGTTGTGGTGCATGGGCTTAGTTGCTCCGCAGCATGTGGGATCTTCCCAGACCAGGGATCAAACCCGTGTCCCCTGCATTGGCAGGTGGATTCTTAACCAGTACACCACCAGGGAAGCCCTGAAATAATTCTTTTAATAGCATTCTCCCTCTCTTTCCCACAAATATCCCTTCTATTTTTCCTGCAAACCCCAAAACCAATTAATCTGATTGATCATTCACTTTGAGTAATGCTGGGGGGATTTAATCAAATGGACTAATGCTGTGATAAATCCCTAAATCTATGGCCTCCCAGTGCACTGGCTTGTAAATACTTTTATACTTTCATGATCACCTCTCTCTCTCTCTCTCTCTCTCTCTCTCTCTCCCTCTCTCTCTCTTTCTCGCTCTCTCTTAAATATTTATTTGTGCAATTTACTACTGTTCACAAGGCTTTGACCCCTTATCCTAACTCCTCACCAAAAGGAGCCCTTGGTTTCAATTCACCAGGAAAAAAATTGTATATATATCTTATTAACTAGAGGCCCCTTCAAGTTCTCACCTTTCCTAGAAGCTTATCTATATACATAATCAAACTAATTCCTTTTCTTTCTCCTTATATGAAACACTGTTCCACATCTAACATAGTCAGATGGATTTGCATACCACTTACAGACTAATCACTCCTCAAATTGTATCATCTCCAAACACCATCTCCAAACCCAGCCTTGGATTTCTATTCCAGTGTGTCCTCTGGACCACTTATCTTCCTCACCTCACTCAATAGCACCAAACCCAGGAATTAGCTTTAGTTCCTTTCTTACCCTCAATCCATAACAATCCATCAGCAAGCCCCATATTTACTGAACACATTCATTTCTCTGTCTCTATGACAACCAGACTCAGTGTACTCCATCTTTCACCTAGAATACTCTGACAATGATCTTCTACCTCATTTGGCTGTTTTTACTGTGATTCCTTCTACTTCCTTCTCCATGTGGCAACAAGAATGATATTGAAACTCAGACATGATTTATGCCACCTTTCAGTGGCTGTCCATTGATGAAATCAAACTTCATTATGATGGCTTATAAAGCCCTGTGTGATCAGGCCCCTACTTACCTCTTTTTTCAGTTCTTCAAACTTACCAGTGTCTTTCCTACCACAGAAACTTGACAAATGCTAAGGAATATATTATGACTTTGTTTAATTAACATTTCATAAGGGGAGCACAAACTGACAGATGATGAGTCCGGTTCAACAATAAACCACAAAAGAAAGTGAAATAGAGAAGTCTACTACTCACAGGTCCTGGAAGAGGTATATAGCACACCTCAAGGGGTCACATGGGAAGGTCAAGGCAGAATGCAGACAGAGAAAGCAACAGCACCTTGGGTACATGCTTTATTAGGGTCTGTGGGTGGAGTGCTTTGGGCTGCCCCAGGTAAGGCCAAAGTGGTCAACTCAAACCAAAAGTGTGGGTTTGGTAACCTCCAGGGAGGTCTTATCTATTAGATGCACAGGGAAGGCCTTGGGAGGTTGGGAAGACTGTTGATCATGAGGACCACTGGGGAAGTCATATCAGGAACTTTCATTTTCTTGCAACTCTGAGGGTTGTTATCTAGGTCATGTGCTTGCATGAGGAGGCTAGTGTTAGTTTAAAGTCTCTGAAGGCCTCTTGGCCAAACAAAACAGATGTCAAGGTAGCAATACCATGGAATAGCTAGCTAAACTATCAACATAAAGTTTTTTTCCTAGCAGAGCTTTCACTGCTTTTCACATACATTACTTGTTCTTTCTGTCCTTCATATCTCAGCCTAAATGCCATCTTCTCAGAGAGAGATTTTCCCTGAGCACTCAGTCACTCACCTTCTCCATCCATACCCTACCCAATTATTTTCCATTTTAGCCCTTTGTTTCTTTCTTCATAGCACACATTACCATTTGTTATAAGCTTTGTCTGCATCCCATAGTGCACTGCTCCATGAAGGCAAAGTCCATGTCTCTCTGGTTCCCAAGTGTATCCCCAGAACCTAGCTCAGAGCTTGGGACAAGGTGAGAGCTGTAATAAATGTCTATTAAATGACCAACTGACTTAATCAATCTACAAGGCTAATCTCATCAACTGTGCTCTAGAAATCACTCCCCTCATCTTTTGGGACCTTGCTCCAATTGATAACCCCCTCTTCTATTTTCAACTTCCGGTCATCCAAACGGATATTCATATCTGAGCAGACTTCCCACATGGGTCCATGCCTGCCAAAGCTGCCTTGACTGTTAGGTACATCTCCCCAACTATAGTCATTAGCAGATTCTTTTGGCTCTTGTATTAAGCCATGTTGTCCAAATTACACACTATCGTAATAACGACAGTAGTTTTGCCCCCTTATACCACTGCTCTCTTTTATCTCATTTGTTCAGAAACCCACAAATTCTTTCATACTTGAATTCCCCATTGGGTTTTCAATATTAAATACTCAAAAATAAAATCCTGGACCCAAATAACTCCTCCTCGTGTATCTCCTGTCTCTCTCTACCATTCCGCCAATCCCCAAAAGTAGAAAGCTTGAAATTGTTCTGAATTTCTCCCCATTCCATCAGCCAGCACATTCTATTCACTGTACCTTCTAAATACCTCCCCTGTGCACTACTTTATACTTCAGCCTTCTCTATTTTTACCCTCTTAAGTTTGCTTTTTGTTTCACCCTCTCTTTATTCTTCCCCCTTAAAAGAAAAAAAAAAGTCTGATCAAGAGACTCCTCACATTTAAATCTTTAATGGCTCCCCACTGCTTTAAATGTGTACGTCAAATCTATACTGTGGCATATGAGATCATCTTTCATTATTTAGCTCCCACTCATTTTCTCACCTTATATTCTGATCACCTCTCCATAAGAACTCTTAACTCTGGTCAGGTTGCACTACCAGAGGTTCTCTGAAACTGTGCTTTCAGAGCCTGTTCAACCTTGGAAAACTGGCAAACTAGGAAGTAATCCATCAAGTTTCAGGTCAAATATTACCTTTTCAATGAAACCCTCTCTGAATTCTTGTCCTTCTCATCCCTGGTAATGTGCATTATTTGTATATCTTATATATTTACAGCAACTGTTGAGTTCTGCTCTTACTAGACTGTGGGTCCTTAGAAACCTGGAATATTTATTATCTTCACAAGCTTTTTTCACAGCATTTAGCACACTGTAATTATTCAGTTAATGCTTGCCAAACTGATCAATAAATGAGGGAAGATCGCAGAGCAATTAAAACCTACTCGTTGAATGTTGAAGGTATGTTTGAGTTAGAGGCTGACACCTACTGTGAAGACCCAGGAACGCTGCAGATGGTAGGGAAAGAGAGGGAGCTTCAGAGCAAGACAGACATGAACTTCAATCAATGCCAGCTCAGCAAAGTACCACCTTACAGCAGTCTGACCTTGGGCAACCTCTTTAAGATGCTGTTCCTAATCTACCTACCAAGAATAATAGTACCTTCTTTGTAGACTTATCTAAGGATTAGATAATTAAGTGTGTAAGCATTTAACACAGTGCCTGGCACATATAAAGATTCAATAACTGCAAAAGCGACTATTGGAAAATATCCCTGTAATGCTGTCAGTCTGGTTAATATGTATACCCCATTGCTCCCGCAGTAGATATATAACTAACATGAATAATGAGTGAATTATCACTGCTGTAAAGACAAGGTCGCCAATGAACACTATTTGTTTTTCATTGATCTATTTTACATGCTCTATGTCAATCTCACCTCTTCTAAGAAATCTCATTGTTTAAATATCACTCCACTCTGTATTCCATTAATTCTCATTCCTTTACCAATTTTGCAATCAAGTGATGGAGGGTAGTTGTGAAATCATTGCCATTTAAAATATTTTCTCTAGGTTTCTCTGATCATCTTTGTTATTTAGTTTTCATTCCAAGACTTTTGTGATCAGGGTCTATTTCCTTGAACTCCTTCATATCCCACCTAATACCCAGTCCAGCGTCTGCATAAGTAGATATTAAATAGATTCTTGTTGGGTTAAAAAGATAAATTTAAAATATAATTTAATGTATCAGCTCATAAGTATATTTGTTAATATACATTTAGAAGTGTTTTCTATCTGTGGTCATAATATATAAAATAAATGTGCATTCTACATCATTTTAATATACAGAACATAAAGTTATTTTCATGTTCAAATCTTCTATGTCCACAGTCAAGTAAAGCAGATGCTTGTATCCACATTTATGTATATAGAGTACTTAATTTATAAGTAATTATTCAATCTAGTGACTAGTGATAAACAATTTTAATATTTAAGGAAACACAAACATTAGAGAAAGAAAATATGCAGTAATTTATTCGTGTGTGTGTGTTTTTTTAAATCCAAGGTCATTCTTAAGGAATGAGAAAAGGAACAACCCCAAGACATGAGTGTACAAAGTGATTATGTAGATTGACTAGCCCTTAACAAACCTTTAATTTAACTGGGTTACCGGAAACGAGGCATACCACACAAAACACTGACTAGACTATGGGGAAGCTGGGGCAGGCAGATTTTTTAGATGTATCAAGGGATTGGATTGCACTAGTTACCTGCTCTCTGGAAAGTAGAACAGAACTAGGGAATAATAAAGGGCAGATAGTGGGAGAAAGCATAGTGGGTAGCCATGTTTCGTTGAACTATTTACCCAGCCGCTCTCTTTTGCCCTAAAGGAAGACAAACAAACAAACAATTTGGAACACATTAAGATTAATTTTATCTAGCATATTGTATTCCTTGGGTTTTATTTGAATACTAAACATTTTAAAGGCTAAATTTATTCTCTT
>NC_041219.1:65047410-65062410 GCF_002837175.3 Physeter macrocephalus | reverse complement strand
GAGTGTAAAATATGCAAGAGGGGGCTTTCCTGGTGGCTCAGTGGTTGAGAGTCCGCCTGCTGATGCAGGGGACATGGGTTCATGTCCCGGTCCGGGAAGATCCCACATTCCGCGGAGCAGCTAGGCCCATGAGCCATGGCCACTGAGCCTGTGCATCCGGAGCCTGTGCTCCGCAATGGGAGGGGCCACAACAGTGAGAGGCCCAGTATAAGTCCCTGGTACTACAGACTATGACTCAAGCGTGTATAAGAGCTGCATTGCTAAGAGCCAGCTAGAGGAGTAAAAGGGCCAAATCTTGAAGGGCTTTTATGCCAACTAAGGTATTTATCCTAACAGTAATGAGGCATCATGAAATACTTTTAAAGCAAATTTTTGATAGATTACTCTAGTGGAAGTGTGAAGAAAGAACTGGAGAGAAACAAGACTGAATGCACAAAGACCAGTTGGAATAATATAATTTAGAGTAATTTTAGGAGGAATTAGAGGATTATTTGCACCTTTCCCTAAACCACAGAGTCTAGCATCCCCCTACTATAAGATTGTAATGGACTTCCACTCTACGTTTTCAACCTGTTAAGCATAGCCTCCCCATACCTTTATTCACTTGGTCCTGGAATTCTTTTCAGCTGTCTCCAAAATGATACATAAAATCCATGTTTTTCTAAGTATTTGTTTGCTGCTGGACACTGGAAAGATGCACAAATACCAATATGTCTAGGAAAGTCCAGTGGTAGAGTATCACAAAATCCCAAGAGCTCACAGCAGGAGATAAGAGTCTATTCCTATAAAAGTCACATGTTTCCAGGACAAGGTGATTTATGTCACAATTTTTGAAATTGCTAATTTCTTGTGGCTCACTTAGGTTTTGAAAAAACGAACTCCTTTGAGGTAGGCCTGATGCATCAGATTACCTGTCTCACATGTGTCATCTTAGCTGCATGAAGATACTAAAATCAATCAAGTTAATCCATGTCAGACTGGTCTTTTTCTTATTTTAAGTTACTTGAAGATGCCCCAAAATCACAATAATTCATAAGAATCCTGGTTTTGGTAACAAATTACAATGATTCTGGCGAGAGATATTGGTGACCTGAATTTAGGCAGTGAAAAATGGGGATGGACAATGATTTAAGGGGTAACAATATAGGATGGTTACTTGAAGATGTATTAGATCTAGGGATAAGGAAGATGCAATGACTCATTCTTATGTTCATTTATCCATTCAACAAATATTTAATTAGTGCTGAAATAGGAGTGCTTAAATACTGAGGCCAGATTGTATGCTGAGGCTTGACATACAATGGTAAAATACGGATATGGTCCTTGCCTTCTAGAACTTCTATTCTAGCTGGGGAAGAGGACAGTGGAGGAGAAGGGAGCAGAAAGAAAACAATAAATTAATAAAAAGAACCAAAAAAAAAAAGATACCTGAATCATTTTAATTGATGCCAGGAGGGAAAATAAAAGGATATTGTAAACAAGAATCACTTGGAAAGAGACTACTTTATAAACTCAAGTACAAACCCTCAGAGGAGATGATGGAGCTGAGATCTGAAGAATGAGGAGGGAATACCCATGCAATGAGACAGAGGAAGAGTGTTCAGAGCAGATTTCTAAGATCCTAAAGGGGGAAAGAAATTGATATAACTGATGCACAGAAAAGTGGCTGGGGAGACTAGAACATAGTGAGCAAGGGGGAAAGTAATGTTAGATGATGTTAAAAGATCAAGGTGGAAGTAATCGGGTAGATCTTTCTAGTTTTATAAGCCACAGTAAGGACTTTGAAGTTTTTATAATAGCAGAGCTACTGGAGCAAAAAAAAAAAAAAAAAAACACACGATTAATTTACCTTTTGAAAAGATTACTCTGATATCTGTGGATAGACTGCTTTGGAAGGGAGCAGTAACAGAAGTCAAGTTAGAAAGCTCTTGCAGGAGACCAGGAAAGAGATGAAGGTGGTGGTGGCACAGATGAAGTCAAAAGATCCCAGATATATGTTAGTATTAGAATGATGTGAAGGTCTAAGGTGTGAAGGAAAAAAGGAATTAAGCAGAATTAGGTTTCTCCATTTATTGAGAAGGCAAAGACTAGAGAGGGAATCAGTGGAAAGCAAGATCCAAAGTTCTATTTGGGTCATGTAGTTTGAAATTCCCAACAGACATCATCTGTGGAAGTTAGGTAGGAAGTTGGTTATATGAGTGTGGAGCAGAGAGGAGAGTTAGGGCCTAGAGGTAGAGATCAGGGAGTCATCAACAAACAGAATACTTGAAGCCAAAGGGCTGAATGAGAGATTGGTTCAAGATGGCAGAATAGAAGGACATGCTCTCACTCCCTCTTGTGAGAACACCAGAATCACATCTAACTGCAGAACAGTCATTGACAGGAAGACACTGGAACTCACCAAAAAGGATACCCCACATCCATATATAAAGGAGAAGCCACAATGAGACTGTAGGAGGGGTGCAATCACAATAAAATCAAATCCCATAACTGCTGGGTGGGTGACTCACAAACTGGAGATCACTTGTACCACAGACGTCCACCCACTGCAGTGAAAATTCTGAACCCCACGTCAGGCTTCTGAACCTGGGGGTCCAGCAATGGGAGAAGGAATTCCTAGAGAATCAGACTTTGGAGGCTAGTGGGATTTGATTGCAGGACTTCAATAGGACTGGGGGAAACAGAGATTCCACTCTTGGAGGGCACACACAAAGTAGTGTGCTCATCGGGACCCAGGGGAAGGAGCAGTGACACCAGGGGACACTGAACCAGACCTACCTTCTAGTGTTGAGGGTCTCCTGCAGAGGCAGGGGCTAGCTCTGTCTCACCGTGAGGACAAGGACACTGGCAGCAGAAGTTCTGGGAAGTACTCCTTGGTGTGAGCCCTCCCAGAGTCCACCATTAGCCCCATCAAAGAGTCGTGGTAGCCTCCAATGTTGGGTTGCCTCAGGCCAAACACCCAACAGAGAGGGAACCCAGCCCCCCCTATCAGCAGTAAAGTGGATTAAAGTTTTACTGAGCTCTGCCCACCAGAGCAACAGCCAGCTCTACCCACCACCATTCCCTCCCATCAGGACACTTGCACAAGCCTCTTAGACAGCCTCATACACAAGAGGGCAGACAACAGAAGCAAGAAGAACTACAATCCTGCAGCCTGTGGAACAAAAACCACATTCACAGAAAGATAGACAAGATGAAAAGGCAGAGGGCTATGTACCAGATGAAGGAACAAGATAAACCCCAGAAAAAAAAACAAAATGAAGTGGAGATAGGCAACCTTCCAGGAAAACAATTCAGAATAATGATAGTGAAGATGATCCAGGACCTCGGAAAAAGAATGGAAGAAAAGATGGAGAAGATGTAAGAAAAGTTTACCAAAGACCTAGAAGAATTAAAGAACAAACAAACTGAGATGAACAATACAATAGCTGAAATGAAACTACACTAGAAGGAATCAATAGAAGAATAACTAAGGCAGAAGAATGGAAAAGTGACCTGGAAGACCGAATGGTGGAATTCACTGCTGCGGAACAGAATAAAGAATAAAGACTGAAAAGAAATGAAGAGAGCCTAAGAGACCTCTGGGACAACATTAAATGCAAAAGCATTCACATTATAGGGGTCGCAGAAGGAGAAGAGAGAGAGAAATGACTCAAGAAAATATGTGAAGAGATTATAGTCAAAAACTTCCCTAACATGGGAAAGGAAATACCCACCCAAAACGACAAATAACATACAAGGGAACTCCCATAAGGTTAACAGCTAATTTCTCAGCAGAAACTCTACAAGCCAGAAGGGAGTGGCATGATATATTTAAAGTGATGAAAGGGAAGAACCTACAACCAAGATTACTCTACCCAGCAAGGATCTCATTCAGATTCGATGGAGAAATCAAAAGCTTTATAGACAAGCAAATCTAAGAGAATTGAGCACCACCAAACCAGCTCAACGACAAACGCTAAAGGAATTTCTCTAAGTGGGAAACACAAGAGAAGAAAAGGACCTACAAAAACAAACCCAAAACAGTTTAGAAAATGGTAATAGGAACATTCATATCAATAATTACCTTAAACGTGAATGGACTAAATGCTCCAATCAAAAGACACAAGCTTGCTGAATGTATACAAAAACAAAACCCATATATATGCTGTCTACAAGAGACCCACTTCAGACGATCAAGGGATCAATCCACGAAGAAGATATAGTAAATATATATGCACCCAACATAGGAGCACCTCAATACATAAGGCAACTGCTAACAGCTATAAAATAGGAAATCGACAGTAACACAATAATAGTGGGAGACTTTAACACCTCACTTACACTAATGGACAGATCATCCAAAGTGAAAATAAATAAGGAAACAAGCTTTAAATGACACAATAGACCTGATAGATTTAATTGATATTTAAAGACATTCCATCCCAAAACAGCAGATTAAACTTTCTTCTCAAGTGTGCACGGAACATTCTCCAGTATAGATCACATCTTGGGTCACAAATCAAGCCTCAGTAAATTTAAGAAAATTGAAATCAAAACAAACATCTTTTCTGACCACAATGTGATGAGATTAGAAATCAATTACAGGGAAAAAAACATAAAAAACACAAACACATGGAGGCTAAACAATATGCTATAAATAGCCAAGAGATCATAAAGGAAATCAAAAAATACCTAGAGACAAATGACAATGAAAACACGACATCCAAAATCTATGGGATGCAGCAAAAGCAGTTCTAAGATGTCAGTTTAGAGCTATACAAGCCTACTTCAAGAAACAAGAAAAATCTCAAATAAACAACCTAACCTTACACCTAAAAGAATTAGAGAAAGAAGAACAAACAAAACCCAAAGTTAGCAGAAGGAAAGAACTCATAAAGATCAGAGCAGAAATAAATGAAATAGAAACAAAGAAAACAAAAGCAAGGATCTATAAAACTAAAAGCTGGTTCTTTGAGAAGATAAACAAAATTGATAAACCATTAGCCAGACTCATCAAGAAAAAGAGGGAGAGGACACAAATCAATAAAATTATAAATGAAAAAGGAGAAGTTACAACAGACACCACAGACATACAAAGCATCCTAAGAGACTACTGCAAGCAACTCTATGCCAATAAAATGGACAACCTGGAAAAAATGGACAAATACTTAGAAAGGTATAACCTTCCAAGACCAAACCAGGAAGAAATATAAAATATGAACAGACCAATCACAAGTAATGAAATTCAAACTGTGATGAAAAATCTTCCAACAAACAAAAGTCTAGGACCAGATGGCTTCACAGGTAAATTCTATAAAACACTTAGAGAAGAGCTAACACCCATCCTTCTCAAGCTCTTTCAAAAAACTGCAGAGGAAGGAACACTCCCAAACTCATTCTATGAGGCCACCATCACCCGATACCAAAACCAGACAAAGATACTACAAAAAAAGAAAATTACAGACTAATATCACTGATGAATATAGATGCAAAAATCCTCAACAAAATACTAGCAAACAGAATCCAACAACACATTTAAAGGATCATACACCATGATCACGTGGGATTTATCCCAGGGATGCAAGGATTCTTCAGATCAATCAATGTGATACACCATATTAACAAATTGAAGAATAAAAACCATATGATCATGTCAATAGATGCAGAAAAATCTTTTGACAAAATTCAACACCGATTAATGATAAAAACTCTCCAGAATGTGGGCATAGAGGGAACCACTTCAACACAACAAAGGCCATATATGACAAAGTCACAGCAAACATCATTCTCAATGGTGAAAAACTGAAACCATTTCCTCTAAGATCAGGAACAAGACAAGGATGTCCACTCTCACCACTATTATTCAACACAGTTTTAGAAGTCCTAGACACAGCAATCAGATAAAGAAATAAAAGGAATACAAATTAGAAAAGAAGAAGTAAAACTGTCGCTGTTTGCAGATGACATGATACTATACATAGAGAATTCTAAAGATGCCACCAGAAAACTACTAGAGCTAATCAATGAATTTGGTAAAGTTGCAGGATGTGAAATTAATGCACAGAAATCTCTTGCATTCCTATACACTAATGATGAAAAATCTGAAAGAGAAATTAAGGAAACACTCCCATTTACTATTGCAACAAAAAAGAATAAAATACCTAGGAATAAACCTCCCTAGGGAGACAAAAGACCTGTATGCAGAAAACTATAAGACACTGATGAAAGAAATTAAAGATGATACCAACAGACGGAGAGATATACCATGTTCTTGGATTGGAAGAATCAATATTGTGAAAATGACTATACTGCCCAAAGCAATCTACAGATTCAATGCAATCCCTATCAATTTACCAATGGCATTTTTTACAGAACTAGAACAAAAAAATCTTAAAATTTGTATGCAGGTACAAAAGACCCTGAAGAGCCAAAGCAGTCTTGAGGGCAAAAAATGGAGCTGGAGGAATCAGACTCCCTGACTTCAGACTATACTACAAAGCTACAGTAATCAAGACAATATGGTACTGGCAGAAAAGCAGAAATATAGATCAATGGAACAGGATAGAAAGCCCTGAGATAAACCCATGCACTTATGTTCAACTAATCTATGACAAAGGAGGCAAGGATATACAATGGAGAAAAGACAGTCTCATCAATAAGTGGTGCTGGGAAAACTGGACAGCTATATGTAAAAGAATGAAATTAGAACACTCCCTAGCACAATACACACAAAAAAACTCAAAATTGATTAGAAACCTAAATGTAAGACTGGACACTATAAAAGTCTTAGAGGAAAACATAAGAAGAACACACTTTGACATAAATCACAGCAAGATCTTTTTTGATCCACCTCCTAGAATAATGGAAATAAAAACAAAAATAAACAAATGGGACCTAATTAAA
Source organism: Physeter macrocephalus (assembly GCF_002837175.3). Lineage (NCBI taxonomy): Eukaryota > Metazoa > Chordata > Mammalia > Artiodactyla > Physeteridae > Physeter > Physeter macrocephalus. Next base: position 65,055,525 of record NC_041219.1, on the reverse strand, counting down.
CTTAAAAGCCCAGTTAGAATGGGCATCATCAGAAAATCTACAAACAACACACGCTGGAGAGGGTGTGGAGAAAAGGGAACCCTCTTGCACTGTTGGTGGGAATGTAAATTGATACAGCCACTACAGAGAACAGTATGGAGGTTCCTTAAAAAGCTAAAAATAGAATTACCATATGACCCAGAAATCCCACTACTGGGCATATACCCAGAGAAAATCATAATTCAAAAAGACACATGCACCCCAATGTTCACTGCAGCACTATTTACAATAGCCAGGTCACGGAAGCAACCTAAATGCCCATTGACCAAAAATGGATAAAGAAGAAGTGGTACATATATACAATGAATATTACTCAGCCATAAAAAGGAACGGAATTGGGTCATTTATAGAGACGTGGATGCATCTAGAGACTGTCATACAGAGTGAAGTAAGTCAGAAAGAGAAAAACAAATATCGTATATTAACGCTTATATGTGGAACCTAGAAAATGGTACAGATGAACCGGTTTGCAGGGCATAAATTGAGACACAGAAGTAGAGAAAAAACGTCTGGACACCACGGTTGGAAAGTGGCTGTGGTGGGGGTGGTGGTGTGATGAATTGGGCGATTGGGATTGACATGTATACACTTATGTGTATAAAATGGATGACTAATAAGAACCTGCTGTATAAAAAAATAAATAAAATAAAATTCAAAAAAAGAAGGGCTGAACCAGCCACAGGGTAGAAATAGAGAAGTGAGGCCAGAACTGAGTCTCAAAGGATTTCTATATTGATCTGTAGAATACTGGAGGAGGGTTGAAGGAGGGGCCGGTGAAAGGGTGGAGGTTGAAATCCTGGAGAGTATGCTGTCAAGGAAATCAGGGTGGAGGATGTTTCCAGAAGGATTCCATAGTCAAGAATGTCTAATACTGCTAAGGGGCAAAGACTAATGCAAACAGAGGTCTTGTTTTGTGCAATTGGGCGAATAATGATACCATTTGTCAAGAGATGGAACAAAAGAGGAGGAACAGATTTGGGATGTGTGGAGCTTCCCATTCCACAGTGCTACCCATGAGGACCTTATCCCCAAGCCTGTCATTTGTAATTCCATAACACTTTGTATTAAGCTCTATTTATTCGGTGTAACTAAAAAGTGAAGACTGCTAGATGTCATTTTATTTGCATTCATAAGTTGGGAGGAATCATACACAAGTGACCGTCAGATGGAAGATCCTGAATAAAAAGTGAGCAGAAAGTTTTCACTGGTTGGCAGGAAGGAGAAGGAAGGAGGGTGAACGGAAGAAAGAAGAAAGAAAACTAGCCTTTATTGAGTACTTAGTAGGTAACAAACACTGCTAAGTGCTTTCTATTTTAAATTAAATCACAGAGAGGTAAATATCATACAATTTTTATAAAATAAAAAACTAGAGCTCAGGGAAATTATTAACTTGGTTAATGACACATGTGTTGTAAGTGAGGAAGCAAGAGTTTGCATCAAGTTCTATCTGACTGCAAATCCTGGGCTCATTCACTTCTGTGTTGCTGCCTAGTGCTGCTGCTGCTTGAAATGACGGAACTCAGCCACACAGGAAGGTAGTGAGGGATTTGGAAGATTCCCAAGGGCAGTGTGTGCATACCACTGGGACACACTTACATGCTGCTGGCTGCCTTCATTCCCGTTTGGCATGTTCCCTGAGTGGCATCCCACTTCTCCCACCCTCATCACCAATCTCTCATCATTGCTATCATCCCCTCCCTGAGTGTCACCCACCTGCTCTGGCCCCATCTCTTTAGACTGTCTGAGAAGACGTGTGCTAGAATCAGGACTCATCAGTGAGCTAGCTGGGTGATGGTGGCTAAATTATCTCCATATAGTGGGCTTTCTTTATCTCATCTATAAGGAGATAATTATTCCTACCTCATTCTGTTTGAAAATTTATACATGAAATCATCCTCTATTCTGACTGCCATGCAGAAAGCATGAGATAGAGGTTTGAGTGTGAAAATGTGAGAGAAGATGTGGCTAATTTTCATAAATTAGCTCATGTTAATATAGGAAGAGAAGAATGAAGACCAATCTGGTCTCTTCCTTTCTTAGGTAACATTCATGTTTTTTATGTCCTGTATCTCTAACTAGATAGAAAGCAGTCATTTGAGGTCAAAGGTCATGGTTTAAAATTTATGTGTATTCTCAGAATGCCGAATACTTCATTGTGAAAACAGTGTATTTTGATTTATATTGATAAATGACTTTTGGAGAGTCTTTCTCGTCTAAAGTGATTGCATACATCCTGACCAGGTAGAAAGGAGGATTCAATTCGGTAAACCATGAGTAAAGATAAAGATAATTGATTGGTGTTGGATGCCCTGAAGCCTCCCAGAAACCATGAAGCTCATTTCAGCCTGGAAAGTAGCAACAAGAAGAAATCTTCCAATGCTCTGGACCTTAGAGGAGCTCTTGTGAAGCTCCATGTGATGAGTCATAGCCATTGAAACAGTCTCCATTGCACTGAGCGTCTCTGGCATTGAAGCAGCCTCATGGGCTTCTCTTTTGGCATCAGGAGGTGTCATTTAGATGTCTTCCCTTCTGGAACCAACACAGAAAATCCATTCTAGTGGAGGTTATTTTTTTAAAAGAAAGGCCATGCTTCAAATCATCTTCAGAACTGCAATAACTTTTGTTAGAATGAGGCACTGTATTTGGCTTTTGATTATCTGATAAGCTTGAAAAATCACTTTCTTCCTTTCTGGCTTGACACATGACCTTCAAAAAGGCAGTGTGGTGAATTACCATGATGCTCAGCCATTACAGAAAGATTAGGCTGGAGACTTATGGCAGTGCATTTACCAATTCAAAAAATAAGCAAATTGTCCTATGCATACAGTGACTAAATTTACAGAAAAAACCCACCCCTGGACAAATGCTAAATTGCCCTCTGGATGTTTGGAAACTGTAAATAGCCTACCTTGAGTTCATGTAAGTGACTGGGAAGACTGGAACAAGGAACAAAAGCTCCTCATGATTTCAATAAATAACAGTTAGAATAGCAAGCAAACGAAAACTGATTATCTTTTAAAGATGACCGTATTAAAAAAAAAAAAGGATGAACATATAACTGACAGCCTTGAAATTCATTTACAAATGTTAGTTAACAACTGAAAACTGATTTAATGTTTAAAATTTGTAATGGTTCAATTTTTAAATGCCAAATCACTGGTAAAGAGATGTTTTCAACTATATCTGAGGTAAATTATCTGTGTGCTATGCAAACAGGCAGCACATAGTATAACGGTGTTCATGAGTGGTTTGAGAATGGCAATGTAAGATTGAAGAAGACAAGAAACTTGGCACGGTCTCTTACTGTACATACGTCTCCCCTTTGCCAAATAGAGATTTACACTTACACAGAGAGAGCCTTTTTAAGGGGAAAAAAAAAAAAAAAAAGCCTCCATTTGAATTTATCTGGAAACTACACTTGCTACATAGGAAACGTTCAGTCTTATTTGTATATTTATTCATCACTATTCACATGCAGTTTTGATTCCAATCTGACCATAAACTTTCCAAACAGAACTTCTGTGTGCTGATTAAAAGTAACGACAGTGTGTTTATTAAAGTCAGCAAAGCTGTGATTCAAAAAGACACCTTACTAAAGGGTCAGGATTTTTATATTAGGAAAGAATGTCTGAAAGTATGGAAGAAATGCTACTCTTTGGATAAAGATATTCTATTGCTGTGAAAATCAGACATGAATAATTCATTTTTCATAGAATCTGCACTTCTGGCTCGTGGAAAGCCATAAGAGTTTGAAAGGCCTCCTAGGGTGAGAAGGGGCAGAATGTGTCTGCCTGAGACTCACTTTAAAGTGAACTGACCTCTTGTACCAGGGTGCAGAAAGCAACCCTTGAAACATGATCTAAAATCTCCCCCTACTTAAAAATCATTCTGAATTAATGCTGTCTATAGCTTCCAACTTTAGAAGAGCCCATATGGAATTAAAAAAACAAAGCAGACAGAGACAAGGTTTTGAAGAGTGTCCTTCAGGGTATATGGAAAAGAAAAAGGGAAAGACTTTCAAGGTATTCCAACAATTGGTTCCAATGTTTCAACTTTCAAAAAAATAAATTAAGGGCTTCCCTGGTGGCGCAGTGGTTGAGAGTCCGTCTGCCGATGCAGGGGACACGGGTTCGAGCCCTGGTCTGGGAGGATCCCACATGCCGCGGAGCAACTGGGCCCGTGAGCCACAACTACTGAGCCTGCGCGTCTCGAGTCTTTGCTCCGCAGCAAGAGAGGCCGCGATAGTGAGAGACACATGCATCGCAATGAAGAGTGGCCCCCGCTCGCCACAAGTAGAGAAAGCCCTCGCACAGAAACGAAGACCCAATGCAGCCAAAAATAAATAAATAAATAAATTTTAATTAATTAATTGATTACCATGGTAGGCCCTAGGGCCCAAAGATGAGTTAGACCTAGTCCCTGGCCTGGGAAAACTCACCATCTGGAGGAGGGGACAATCATATGAGTTTATTATGACCTAGAAGTCTAAGGATGGACATACGTACAGGTTATTAGTTGAATAAATAAGCAGGAAGTTATACCAACTTGCCCAGGCCAGGAAAAGATGGTACCTGAGCTGAGTCTGGGGCAATGAATAAGATTTCACCAGGAGATGTTGGTGTGTCCTGGAAAAAGATTAGCATTTAGAAAGATGACCCATGCAAAGACTGTTTAAGCAAAAATACTGAAAGAAAAAGCAGTGTGGTGTATTGCGGAAACGAAAAGTGCTTTGAGTGCATAAAATGTCAGTTAAGGGAGTGAATAGAGATGAGACAGGACATGTATTTAAGTAAGGGACAGGTGTTGGGGAATTTTGTAATGTTAGGTGCTTGGATTTTATCCTGCAGGAATGGGAAGCCACTGAATGTGCGCAGATGAGTGATGTGGTTCCAGCAAAGTAGAGGCAAAAATATAAGATACCCTTTTTGTCAAGATGCACCATTAATATATTAAATATAGCTCATACTTCAGTAATCCTCAGCTTTTCCTATGGACAACTCTTAAGTCATAGACCAATATTCATGGAATAAATGTTTCCTAACACTATTCTGTGCATGTAAATCTGTGTAGGAAAACAAATGAAACAGTTAAGTAAAAGTTCAAGACAACATATAATTATGTACATAATTTTTTTAAATTGTATTAAGATAGTAAATGTGATCAGAATTCCAAAAAAAGGGTTGAGACATCAGAGCAATTGGAAAAATCTTCTAAAGCAGAACTTAAATTGAACTCTTACATATGTGCACAAACATATCATCTCTCCATTTTGATTCTCCATTTCTGTTAGAGAATGTGATGCCCACCAAATATTCTATTTTCTGCCGTATGTTTCTCAGCCCCCTTGCCACTGGGGAAGACCACGTGACTACTTCCAGAAAAGACAGGGCAGCTGTGATGCTTGTCACTTTCCATCTCAGGCAGTGAAAAGTTTATGTGGAATTCCCAGGTTCCTTCTTGCCTGCCATGGAGTCTGGCAATGTCTGGAAGGCTGAGCCTCTGGCACCCTGGGTCTGGGATTGAGTACATGGAGCAGAGCCCCTCACCCTGACATCGCTCAACAAATGTATGTGGAGCCTAAGTTAAAATACACCTAGTTTATCCAAATGAAGATCCCCTTCCTTCTTTTTCCTTCCCTACCGTTTTATGCCTTTCCTAGTTTAGGCCTCTAAGGGGGCCTAATATTGTTTTTTCTTCTGCATTACAATCTCTTCCTGTGTAGGTAACACGATTTTCAGAAAATAAAGACATAAAATAAAAACAAGAACAACTACAAGGGGAAAACAATAATGCCATACCAAAAGCAAATTTTGAAAATATATTAAAAAACATTTAAAAATGTAATCCTATCTGAGAAAGACTTGGGTAATTGTTTTATCTTACTTTAAAATGTTTTCTGATTTTTCTAAAATACTCCTGCATCATTTCTATAATAAAAAAAAACCCTTTTAAAATTTAATTTTAAAAAATGATTTGGAAACTTGCCAGAAATTGGTTCCCGTGAATGCTAAACAGAAATGAAGTACTGATAGTAAAGAGAAGCAGATAAGTGTCATCTGATTTTTTTAGACTTTAAACATATGTGTGGATTCTTTTTTTAAATTAATTTTTATTGGAGTATGGTTGCTTTACAATGTTGTGTTAGCCTCCACTGTACAACAAAATGAATCAACCATACGCATACAGATATCCCCTCCCTTTGTGTGGATTCTTATTTTCAAGGTTATCCCAGTATCTGCAATTCTTTCCCCCTCTATTCTTCAGAGAACATGATCAAATACAATATTATAATATCAAGTTATAATTATTTTATAGTTTGAAATAAAATATTTAGGCCATTTCTTAGTACTGATTGCTTAGATACTGTGCTGCCTAAATCATGTTTGTACGTATTGAAAAGGAAAACATTAGTCTTGCTCATTTATTTGCTTCATTTTGCTGTTCTCCAATAAGTTTTCCATATATGGTATGCAAAAACATTCCCATAGAACTTTATATTTGACTAGGAATCTTTGATATGTAAATTATTTGCTGTTCTGTGGAAGCTAATATTCAAAGAAAAATATCTATTACATTTTCAGTTTTCACCTACTGATTTGTCTTTTGAACATATTTGTTGAATTTTTTAAGCAGTTTTGTTTTTCTAAGTTTTGAAGATATGATGAAAATATTGTGGAAAAACTAAATTAGTACACAGGGTTATGATGGAAGCTTGATTGCTTACCTGTTAAGATATTCTAATGAAATCTTTTGCAATTTAATCTCCCCTAAACTTAAATTTTCAGATTTCAATTTGAGTTAATGGCTTACTAAAACTGAAGACAATTTGTGTAGAAGAAAAAATTTTAACATGTGTAAGATGTTAAGGACCTGTAGTTGATTAAAGTAACAGTATCTTTGATGAAAATACCAATGATATTTATAGGCAACATGATGAGCATAACATTGTAAGCATAACTGATGTAGATTCCTTCTATTCTTCAATTTCATAAGTTACCTAAAACTTGAAATGTTGACTTTGATTCTTAAAGCTGGTTAGGGTGGCAACCAGGCTATAATTTACAAATGAAGCAACACTTTGCCCATTGCTCTGATTTGTTTTTATTCACACAATTTCATTCATGTTTTGTTCAATAATATTAAAGCAGAATATGTGTGTCTACTAAAATAGAGCAAGTGTTTCAAAAGAAATTTATATTCTTAAATAAAATTCTACCATATAATAAGCCAGTGAGATGGAGTAGCTTGCTAGTCCAAATTATCTCTGTAAGAAATCTGAAAGTCCTAGAAGTGCAAGTAAGGCTTATAAAGTTGTGGAGAATCTAGGCCAGACCTAAGCTGAAAGAAAATACCTTAATGATTGAAATAATGCCATTTGCAGGACCATGGATGGACCTGGAGATTATCATACTAAGTGAAATAAGTCAGACAGAGAAGAACAAATATCTTGTGATATCGCTTATATGTGCAATTAAAAAAAAATGATGCAAATGAACTTATTTACAAAACAGAAACAGACTCACAGACTTAGAGAATGAATTTATGGTTATGGGGTGGGGAAGGGTAGGGGGAGGAATAGATTGGGAGTTTGAGATTAACATGTACTCACTGCTATATTTAAAACAGATAACCAGATAAAGAAGATGTGGCACATACATACATACAACGGAATATTACTCGGCCATAAAAAGAAACGACACTGAGTTATTTGTAGTGAGGTGGATGGACCTAGAGTCTGTCATGCAGAGTGAAGTAAGTCAGAAAGAGAAAAATAAATACCGTACGCTAACATATATATGGAATCTAAAAAAAAGAAAGAAAAAAACGGTTCTGAAGAACCTAGGGGCAGGACAGGAATAAAGAGAATGGACTTGAGGACACGGGGAGGGGGAAGGGTAAGCTGGGATGAAGTGAGAGAGTGGCATGGACATATATACACTACCAAATGTAAAATAGATAGCTAGTGGGAAGCAGCCGCACAGCACAGGGAGATCAGCTTGGTGCTTTGTGACCACCTAGAGGGGTGGGATAGGGAGGATGGGAGGGAGATGCAAGAGGGAGGAGATATGGGGAGAT
>NC_041219.1:65030532-65046907 GCF_002837175.3 Physeter macrocephalus | reverse complement strand
TGCTCCGCAGCAAGAGAGGCCGCGATAGTGAGAGACACATGCATCGCAATGAAGAGTGGCCCCCGCTCGCCACAAGTAGAGAAAGCCCTCGCACAGAAACGAAGACCCAATGCAGCCAAAAATAAATAAATAAATAAATTTTAATTAATTAATTGATTACCATGGTAGGCCCTAGGGCCCAAAGATGAGTTAGACCTAGTCCCTGGCCTGGGAAAACTCACCATCTGGAGGAGGGGACAATCATATGAGTTTATTATGACCTAGAAGTCTAAGGATGGACATACGTACAGGTTATTAGTTGAATAAATAAGCAGGAAGTTATACCAACTTGCCCAGGCCAGGAAAAGATGGTACCTGAGCTGAGTCTGGGGCAATGAATAAGATTTCACCAGGAGATGTTGGTGTGTCCTGGAAAAAGATTAGCATTTAGAAAGATGACCCATGCAAAGACTGTTTAAGCAAAAATACTGAAAGAAAAAGCAGTGTGGTGTATTGCGGAAACGAAAAGTGCTTTGAGTGCATAAAATGTCAGTTAAGGGAGTGAATAGAGATGAGACAGGACATGTATTTAAGTAAGGGACAGGTGTTGGGGAATTTTGTAATGTTAGGTGCTTGGATTTTATCCTGCAGGAATGGGAAGCCACTGAATGTGCGCAGATGAGTGATGTGGTTCCAGCAAAGTAGAGGCAAAAATATAAGATACCCTTTTTGTCAAGATGCACCATTAATATATTAAATATAGCTCATACTTCAGTAATCCTCAGCTTTTCCTATGGACAACTCTTAAGTCATAGACCAATATTCATGGAATAAATGTTTCCTAACACTATTCTGTGCATGTAAATCTGTGTAGGAAAACAAATGAAACAGTTAAGTAAAAGTTCAAGACAACATATAATTATGTACATAATTTTTTTAAATTGTATTAAGATAGTAAATGTGATCAGAATTCCAAAAAAAGGGTTGAGACATCAGAGCAATTGGAAAAATCTTCTAAAGCAGAACTTAAATTGAACTCTTACATATGTGCACAAACATATCATCTCTCCATTTTGATTCTCCATTTCTGTTAGAGAATGTGATGCCCACCAAATATTCTATTTTCTGCCGTATGTTTCTCAGCCCCCTTGCCACTGGGGAAGACCACGTGACTACTTCCAGAAAAGACAGGGCAGCTGTGATGCTTGTCACTTTCCATCTCAGGCAGTGAAAAGTTTATGTGGAATTCCCAGGTTCCTTCTTGCCTGCCATGGAGTCTGGCAATGTCTGGAAGGCTGAGCCTCTGGCACCCTGGGTCTGGGATTGAGTACATGGAGCAGAGCCCCTCACCCTGACATCGCTCAACAAATGTATGTGGAGCCTAAGTTAAAATACACCTAGTTTATCCAAATGAAGATCCCCTTCCTTCTTTTTCCTTCCCTACCGTTTTATGCCTTTCCTAGTTTAGGCCTCTAAGGGGGCCTAATATTGTTTTTTCTTCTGCATTACAATCTCTTCCTGTGTAGGTAACACGATTTTCAGAAAATAAAGACATAAAATAAAAACAAGAACAACTACAAGGGGAAAACAATAATGCCATACCAAAAGCAAATTTTGAAAATATATTGAAAAAACATTTAAAAATGTAATCCTATCTGAGAAAGACTTGGGTAATTGTTTTATCTTACTTTAAAATGTTTTCTGATTTTTCTAAAATACTCCTGCATCATTTCTATAATAAAAAAAAACCCTTTTAAAATTTAATTTTAAAAAATGATTTGGAAACTTGCCAGAAATTGGTTCCCGTGAATGCTAAACAGAAATGAAGTACTGATAGTAAAGAGAAGCAGATAAGTGTCATCTGATTTTTTTAGACTTTAAACATATGTGTGGATTCTTTTTTTTAAATTAATTTTTATTGGAGTATGGTTGCTTTACAATGTTGTGTTAGCCTCCACTGTACAACAAAATGAATCAACCATACGCATACAGATATCCCCTCCCTTTGTGTGGATTCTTATTTTCAAGGTTATCCCAGTATCTGCAATTCTTTCCCCCTCTATTCTTCAGAGAACATGATCAAATACAATATTATAATATCAAGTTATAATTATTTTATAGTTTGAAATAAAATATTTAGGCCATTTCTTAGTACTGATTGCTTAGATACTGTGCTGCCTAAATCATGTTTGTACGTATTGAAAAGGAAAACATTAGTCTTGCTCATTTATTTGCTTCATTTTGCTGTTCTCCAATAAGTTTTCCATATATGGTATGCAAAAACATTCCCATAGAACTTTATATTTGACTAGGAATCTTTGATATGTAAATTATTTGCTGTTCTGTGGAAGCTAATATTCAAAGAAAAATATCTATTACATTTTCAGTTTTCACCTACTGATTTGTCTTTTGAACATATTTGTTGAATTTTTTAAGCAGTTTTGTTTTTCTAAGTTTTGAAGATATGATGAAAATATTGTGGAAAAACTAAATTAGTACACAGGGTTATGATGGAAGCTTGATTGCTTACCTGTTAAGATATTCTAATGAAATCTTTTGCAATTTAATCTCCCCTAAACTTAAATTTTCAGATTTCAATTTGAGTTAATGGCTTACTAAAACTGAAGACAATTTGTGTAGAAGAAAAAATTTTAACATGTGTAAGATGTTAAGGACCTGTAGTTGATTAAAGTAACAGTATCTTTGATGAAAATACCAATGATATTTATAGGCAACATGATGAGCATAACATTGTAAGCATAACTGATGTAGATTCCTTCTATTCTTCAATTTCATAAGTTACCTAAAACTTGAAATGTTGACTTTGATTCTTAAAGCTGGTTAGGGTGGCAACCAGGCTATAATTTACAAATGAAGCAACACTTTGCCCATTGCTCTGATTTGTTTTTATTCACACAATTTCATTCATGTTTTGTTCAATAATATTAAAGCAGAATATGTGTGTCTACTAAAATAGAGCAAGTGTTTCAAAAGAAATTTATATTCTTAAATAAAATTCTACCATATAATAAGCCAGTGAGATGGAGTAGCTTGCTAGTCCAAATTATCTCTGTAAGAAATCTGAAAGTCCTAGAAGTGCAAGTAAGGCTTATAAAGTTGTGGAGAATCTAGGCCAGACCTAAGCTGAAAGAAAATACCTTAATGATTGAAATAATGCCATTTGCAGGACCATGGATGGACCTGGAGATTATCATACTAAGTGAAATAAGTCAGACAGAGAAGAACAAATATCTTGTGATATCGCTTATATGTGCAATTAAAAAAAAATGATGCAAATGAACTTATTTACAAAACAGAAACAGACTCACAGACTTAGAGAATGAATTTATGGTTATGGGGTGGGGAAGGGTAGGGGGAGGAATAGATTGGGAGTTTGAGATTAACATGTACTCACTGCTATATTTAAAACAGATAACCAGATAAAGAAGATGTGGCACATACATACATACAACGGAATATTACTCGGCCATAAAAAGAAACGACACTGAGTTATTTGTAGTGAGGTGGATGGACCTAGAGTCTGTCATGCAGAGTGAAGTAAGTCAGAAAGAGAAAAATAAATACCGTACGCTAACATATATATGGAATCTAAAAAAAAGAAAGAAAAAAACGGTTCTGAAGAACCTAGGGGCAGGACAGGAATATATAAAGCAGAAACTAACACACCATTGTAAAGCAATTATACTCCAATAAAGATGTTTGGGGTTTTTTTACAGAAAAAAATGCCATATTTTAATAGAAGATCACCTTTTATCAGAATGCATACCAAAATACTGCAACAAATTGGTCTTCAAAAGAAACAGCAAAATGACAGAAAACTCGATATGCTACACCTCTGAGGAGTCTGCAACCAGGCTAATTGGATGTTAAAAAAATAAAAATAAATTAAATAAATAAATAAAATAGATAACCAACAAGGACCTACTGTATAGCACAGGAAACTCGGCTCAATGTTCTGTAATAACCTAAATGGAAAAAGAATTTGAAAAAGAGTAGATGTATGTATATGTATAACTGAATCACTTTGCTGTACACCTGAAACTGACACAACATTGCTAATGAATGAGGCTCCAATATAAAATTAAAAAAATTTTTAAAAAGGGAAAGTGGTAAGCAGGGTATATGAATTCCAGAATGAGATTCACATTTTTTTAATCGAGACATAGTACCATTTGGTAATATTTTCAAAGATGATATTTGTTAATAAAAATGTTATATTTTGTTGAGAAAAGTACCTTCATGTTTAAGAAACAAAGACCATATACCAGGACTGTCATCATCACCTGATTATTGTTGATTATCACATTCATGCTTTGTCATTGTTACCGAAAAAAGTATACGTTGAAAATATTTCAAAGCCTCCTTATTTTTCTATTTTAAATGATTTAGTAGAGGAACATGCACAGTCCACTGCATTTCTAGTCAAAGCGCTCTTATACTGTGTCTCAGCATTTTATCAAATCTCTGTTGTGGACTAGACATGGTGTTGGAAACACTAAGTGGGAGGGAGGGAGGGAGATCACAGCTACAAAATCAATCTCTCTTTTTGTTCTTTTTTTTCGTAGTTGCCTCTCGTCTTTTTTTTTTAATTTTTACTTTATATTGCAGTATAGTTGATTTACAACGTTGTGTTATTTTCAGGTGTACAGCAAAGTGATTCAGTTATACATATACATATATATATATTCTTTTTCAAATTCTTTTCCCTAGGTTATTACAGAAAATTGAACAGAGCTCCCTGTGTTATACAGTAGGTCCTTGGTTGGTTATCTATTTGAAATATAGTCGTGTGTATATGTTAATCTCAAAATCCTAATTTATCCCTCCCCCCGCACATCTTTCCCCATAAGTTGTTTTCTACCGTATGATCCTGCAATCCCACTCCTGGGCATATATCCGGAGAAAACCATAATTCGAAAAGATACATGCACTCCAATGTTCATTGCAGCACTATTTCCAAAATCAGTCTTAAAACTCTGTATCATCTTCTCCAACCATGCATTCTTAACTTTCTAGTTTTCTCATTCCTCCATAGATCATGAGCTTAGGAATCAGACTACCTGAATCGCATCTACCTTTCTCCATTTATCATCTATGTGACTTTCGCAAATTATTTGACTTCTCTGAACCTCACTTGTAAAATTGTGGTAAAAATAACACATACATCATATAATGTGTGAGAATTAAATGAGGTAATACATGTAAGTAAATTGCTTAGAACAGTGCTTGGCACATATAAGCACTCAAATGTTTGCTATTATCATCACTATTACTGGTAGTAAGGTTATTAGTAGTATTATTACTAATTTTAATGTCATGTAGACAGATACCTCTTGTTTCCATTAGCTACTTCATGACATCCTCAATTCTACCATCGTTTATTTTGTACTTACCACATACTGTGTAAACTTGTGTATAAACTTTGGAGTCATAAAGATCAATAAGACACACTGAGTATCCACACAGCTTGTACCCCTTTAACCACTTCATCCATTTTCTCACGAGGAGTCATCATTTCCTCACTTATTTGTTCTTCTATCATTCTATCTCTCCAAATAAGTTATGGATTGGTTTCATTATCCACTTTCACCCCTTGGGCGGACAAAAACTGTGGAAGGTGCCCTTACAGAATCATAGTTTCCAGCTGCCTGTAAGTTATCAACTTCTGTTTCAAAGATTTACCGCTTAACTCAAGGTACCTACCATATCCGTGCCCCTCTCACCCTCAGCAAATGATCTTGCCTATTTCATGGAAAAAAGAATGGAGAACACGAGATAAAACTCTGCCCATCCTCTCCAAGCAAAAGTCCAATTATCTATGTCTACACACATCTTTATCTCTTTCCAGCTGTCTCGGAGAGAGAGAGATGCCTCCCCATCAAAATTAATGCAGTTATCTGAGCTTCAGAAGTCAACCTTTCCCATCACTTCCTAGACCTCCTGGAAAAGTATTTCTTTTTTTCCCTTCTCATATCTTTAAATTGTGCTATCCCTTTAAACTCCATTTCCTATTTCCCCCTCTAAAATTCATTCTCCCAAATACTGTTCTAACTCGCTTCTTCCATTTATACCCAAGATAACTTGAAGGAAGTTTTCAATTTGCCTTGCCCTTTACATTCACTCTACCCACTGTGATCTGGCTTCACACCTTCCCAATTTCCCTGAAACTATTCTAATCGCCAAATTCAATGTGGGGGAAGATCAATTCTTAGCATTAGATAGTACCGATGACTCATTCTTCTATCGTTCTGCCTGTAAAATGTTGCTCATTGCTGATTTCATCCCTCTACTTTCACGACCACATCTCATTCACTTCTCTGCTCCTTCAACATATGATTCCCTGGTTCCTTAGTCTTCTCCTTTCCACACTCTGCAAACTCTCCCCACACACTGCATACCGTACTCTTTCCACATTCACTGCTTTACTCTCCATCTGGACACATCAAGACCATTGTCCAACACTCATTCATATTGTGATACCTCATCCAGAGGCGAACTCTGGTCAGTTTTCAGTAAAACAAGGCTGCTCAGCATATGCCTGGATAGCTCACCTTTTTAGAAAAGAAATGTTTAGCTGATTCCACTTCCTTTAAACATATACTCTACTTTAGCTTCTTTCAAATAGCTTGAAGGTAAATTAACAGTATAAAGAGAGTAGAGGACAAAACAGGCATTTCCTATAAGTAAATATGCAAGGTAAGATTTGAATCACCCAGCAGCATTCAGAGTTCAGCGATTTCAAGGCTCCAAATAAATGGCTAATTTTTCCTGGCAAATGAAATCGAATTATTAAATTATCATACTGGTGTCGGGCATTTGTAATGGAAGGGAAAGGAAACCATCTATTTACCTTTTTCCCCTCAAGGCCATAGTGTATTTGAATGCTTCCTGCTTAATAGCTGCACCTGCTGGTAAGGACAAAGGATGCACTATAACTTGATTTTGTAAATAACTTACTGCAATAGGCCGAGACTTTGTGCTGTACCTAATGAGTATGTTGCCTCCTTCTCCTTTGGTTGCTTTCCTTTTTATATCATTTAAAAAGAAAAGGCTTGACTGTTGTGTGTACTAGCTTAAATCTGTTTTTGTTACTGCTTGAAATTATTGTCAACCATTGTCAGCCAACTGTCGGTAAGGTTTGTTTTCAGAATTTAGGGTGAGTTTGCTAAGTGAAGCTGTCAACCTGCTCAAATACACAGTCACCTTTATTATTTGCAGCGTGAAAGAAATGCAGTCATTCCTTTAGCAAAGTGTGTCCAGGAACAAAAGGAACACAGTTTTAGAAACGAATTAAAAAAAACAGGAATAATTTGTGATCAACTTAATTTTAGATAAATTTTAAATACAACCTCTTCTCAGTAATAAAATGTAAAGAAATTCTTTGATGTTTGACATAAGAGGAACCCAAGATACAAAAATGGTAAAAATGCCTAGAAAATATAAGTAACACATAATATTTGTTCTTTCTTTTTCTTCTTAAATCACTAGTAGAGTTGGGACCTAGAGCCTTGTGAGTAGATTTTACATCCTTATGTTACCTTAAGTAACATAACATAACACCCTTATGTTACCATCAGTGAGCTCAGTTTGGAGACCTGAAGAATCATGTGTTTAATCAGATACACCAAGAAAAGGTCCTTACCATTCTTAAATGATAAAATACCATTTAATCTTTGCATTTGTATTCTCAAGTGAATGCTGCATTCTTCTCATTCCTTGTGTTTAAAACCATTATATTTGTGTTTGTGTAATTTTATATTTCTGTTTCAAAAAAAATGACAATGCTGGCTCTAAACAAAGAAAAATGGATTGGGAAAACTAAATTCACATCTCTTTTTTATTGCTTTTTAATTGATTCCTTAAGGAGAGAGTAAGGCAGTTGATAGAATCCATGTACTGCAGGCTGTGTCACCTTGATCTGGATAAAACACAGTTACCGTGGTCCTGCTGGCAAGGAATCCAACCCCAATTACTCAGCACCTAGTTAGAGAGAGCTCACCCTATATGCCACACACCACCATGCACACTCATGGGCTTACGGGCCATACCTGTGCGTGAGTATGTCAAGGGAAGAACAAATCTTAGGAGCCATTGCTCTAAGACTCAGTTTTTGCCTTCCGCTCACTTCCTAATAATTCACTTTCACTATTATGGCTAAATCTAGAAGGCACCATTACAATTTGCATGGGGCCTTGGCCCTTTGGTCTTCATGGGCGGTTTCCTTCATAAAACAAAAGATTTAGTTATATTTTACAACTGCACTGGTATAACGATAAACAATATTATATAGTAAAACATTTTTTGATCTAAAAGTTTACTTTTTCTTCTGATAAAAAACAATTAAAACATGTTTGTGGGTCCCTACTGGGAACCCTAGCCCCTGTGTCTAGTGGATCAGAAGGCCTTGGATATCTACAAATTCAAGGCTTACTGACTGCCAAACTTATTACTCTTACCATGACCTCTTACTTCAACCCCTGGATTGAGAACTGCCAATAGAAACTTTCTACTTATTTATGTTACCATTCCCTTACATTATCAAAACCGAATTCACAGTTTTCCCTAAATTAGATCTATATCCAACTTGTGTATTTCCATCATTGGTCTAGTCTTTTTTCCAT
The DNA here is from genome assembly GCF_002837175.3 of Physeter macrocephalus. Lineage (NCBI taxonomy): Eukaryota > Metazoa > Chordata > Mammalia > Artiodactyla > Physeteridae > Physeter > Physeter macrocephalus. The sequence goes on along the minus strand of NC_041219.1, from coordinate 65,038,286 downwards.
TCTTTCAAAAGTAGGAACTCAGAAGTAATCGTGACTCTGCTTTTCCTCCTATTTTATATTGAACATTCAATTTGAATGAGCTCTTTTCTTCCCTTTGCATACAGTCTCCACCATGACCCTTTCCATATAAACTCCAGCACAGGGTTTCTAAAGGGTTAGCATTTCCTATTATAGTTATTCTGTACGTGGATACTGGATCAATTTTCCTAAAATACTTAACATGGGATCATTTTTTCTTTGCAAAAATCTCTAGTGTAAATAAGATAAAAACTAAATATTTGTAATTTATGACCTTTATTTCTCATTTTGAAACTGATCTCATCAACTTATTCCTCTCCACTGCCCAAATGAATTCTTCACTGGACCATGGTCCTCTCCCTGTGGTCCTCAGGCAAATCACATCCCCACGTTATCCCCTTAAGCTGGGCTTTGGTTCACCACCAAAAACTTCTCCACGGTTCCAGATCCAGATTTGGTCCTATACCCTCCAGAATGTTATCTCCAAGTATGCCAGTTAATACAACCCCATTCTTCTCTAACTCAGCACATTTTTAATGTATTTTACTGCTACTTGCATTAGCCTGTCTGCCCATTAACTACATGTCATGTTCATTCCTTGTTTTCTCTTAGATGTTTTGCGTTTCTACAGTGCCTAGAATAGTACTAGTTATAATGTAATATCTATGAGTACATGATTAAGAAAAATATTTTAACTAAATTTTTAAAATAGTGATTGCCCAACATATTTTTGGATTATAACATTACCGTGTAAAATGGAAATAATACTGTTAGTATTTTTATATCCATTTTATAAACATAGAAAGTTTTTTAAAAAATTCATCTGGATACAGATGTTACAAAATAAATAGATCATGAGGATAAAATGTACAGCATGGGGAATATAGTCAATAATAATGTGAGATCTTTGTATGGTGACAGTTGGTAACTAGACCACCAGGAACTAATGTAGTGTTGTGGGTCAATTATACTTCAACAAACAAACAAACAAACTCATAGAAAAAGAGATTAGATTTGTGGTTACCAGGGGTGGGTGCACAGGGGGTATTAGACGAAGGTGCTCAAAATGTACAAACTCCAGTTATAAGATACATCAGTATTAGGGATGTAATGTACATTGCGATTAATATAATTAACACTACTACTACTGTATGCTGTATATGAAAGCTGTCAAAAGAGTAAATCCTAAGAGTTCTAATCACAAGGAAAAATAATTTTCTATTTTTTAAATTTTGTATCTATATGAGATAATGGATGTTCACAAAACTTACTGAGATAAGCATTTCATGATTATTCAGTCAAATGATATATGCCATACACCCGAACTGACACAGTGCTGTATGTCAATTATATCTCAGTAAAGCTAGAAGAAAAAGAAAGCATCATGCCACTTTGAAAAGTAAGTAAATGAAAATTAAAAATTCATCTAGATTGTGTGGTAGTATCACATAGTAAAGAACCAGGAATTAATTAATCATATTTGATAGAAAACCCAACTCAAACTATTTTAAGAAAAAAAAAAATCTGCTGCCTCACATTCAAACTTGTCACAATATTTACTGAGTAGCTCATATATGCCAGCCCATTGTTTATTGTGCCAGGAACACACTGACAAACAAGAAGTCCTCTTCTCTCACTCACTAGTTTACACTCTAGTGGAAAGAGACACACAATGCCAAATAGTAGTCAGTTCTGTAAAGGAAATAAAATAGATTGAGATCATAAACAATGAATGGGAAGTCTAGGACTCATTTAGACTTAATGACTCTCTAAGTGCACTCTGTGTAGTCAACTCAAATGAGATCTAAATGACAAAAAAAAAAAAAAAAAGTGGCTGGAGGGAAGCTTTGTGAATATCTGGGGGAACGAAAGTATAGATGGAGGGAACCAGAAGTGCAAAGTCCCTGAGGCAGGGATTAGCTTCACATGACAGAAAATCAGAAAGATCAGATATCATATGTCCACTCTGGACCTTGGTCCTGAAGTTGGGATATTCAGATTGACCACCAAGTGCCATGTGACAGGGGAACTAGGGCCCTTGATAAACAGCTCTATCAGAACCACTTACAGTGGGGAGAGTCTTTCCAGATGGAAAGGATGCAAGAGAAGCAAAAGAACAAATATCCCCTGCATGTTTTTAAAAACAACGTGATAAAAGCCAATGAACTCTGGGTTCAGGATTACAAATATGAAAAACAAGCTCAATCTTCATAAATTTTCCATTTGCCTCTCTATGTTTCATTCATACTTTGGTAAAGATTTGAAAGTTATTCCTCATGAGAATTTGAAAATTGGTCATTATATTATTAATCCTATACTCTCTTCAGAAAAATATACATTAAATGTTTTACGATTTGTCTTTAGGTTCCAATTCTCTTTAGCATACCATGCTGAAAGAACTATTTATATTCTCATATTGGAGTTTTCCAATGCATAGAAAGACAATGTGGTAAACTCCTCTGTTACTGAGGCAGCCTAGTATAGTAGGTAAGAGGTCAGGCTCTAGCGATAGACAGGGTTTATGTCTTGATTCTGCCCCTTAGTATCTCTGTGACCTTGGGTCTCTCTGTGTCCTGGTCCTCTCATCCTCAAAATAGGAGAAATAATAGCCCTTACCTCATAATGTTTGTTGTGAAGATTAAATGGGTTAGTATGCATAAAGAACTTAGAACAATATTTGGCACAGAGTAAGGACCCAGTAAATATTAATTACTGTTATAATTATTTGAAACATCACATGTAAAGCTTCTTGTAAAATGTATATCCCCAGAGAAATGTGATAAAATATATGGGATAGTTTTGAGACGATTAACATTATAGTGTTCTAATATATTTTCACATTTTTATAAATCAATAAGAACAGATTTAGCTCCAACCATAATAGCCAAAATCATTATAGTGGCAAAAACAAAATAAAGAATAATATTTAACTGATTTGAAGCACATGAAAACAATTGCAACTGAAGATCAAAACTAAAGTATGAATGGGAAGTTTAATACTGCATTTGGTATCACACATAGTAATTTAGAAAATGATTCCAAAGCTTCTAAACAAAACAACACACACACCCACACAGAAAGACAGGACATGAATGGTACTGTTTCTTTATACTGCAAAAGGAAAGAATTTTAAAATGTGTTATGATGCAATGAAATATATTTGATTTAAAAACTGTAAGTTGTCAATTCTATCACTACACCAGGTGTTTTGGTTTCTCTTATGAGTTTATAGGGATTCCTTTTTATCTAAAAACAGCACTTTAACACTATATGTGACACACCAATAATGCCCTGACCATATTCTTTCTGCACACTGTTAAAATATTTAACCAATATTAGCCCAACAAGAGAATCTTCTGATTTACTAATAAAATGTCTTTCCTCAGAAACTTTTAATATAAACACAGCATTTGACTTATAAGAACATCATTTCTCATTGATCCTCTCGTTGATTCATTTGTTCCTATACAGCCTTAAAACATATCAATTCATTTGGTACAAAATAGATCTTGAATAAATAAAGGAGGAAAGTAATGTATGAAGGACAATAAAAATAAAGTTGTAAGATCACTGGCTAATTCTTATTCTGATTTCTGTGCAAAAGGAGTAAAGAGCTGAGAGGAAATGAATGTTAAGAGCTTACTATGTCAAGTGATTTAGATAAATACTATTATATTTCATCTCCTGCCCAGCTCATCAAGTTGGTGTCACTACCCTCATCATCAGATGAGAAAACTGAGGCTTAGGCAAAACTTATGCCAAAGTCAACAGCTAATATATGGTTGAGCCACTATTTACACCTGGGTCTGGACAAAACCAATTGCATTTCTGTCAGATCACATTATGCTGTTTCTTTGTAATTAACGACATTATATGTTAATATCATTATTTTCCTACCGATCTTCACTTTCAATGTCCTTTACCGTATACAGGAAACTAAATACATGTGTAAAATTATTTTTTCTGTGTATTTTTACATTTTTGTACTGATAACTTTGAATATTGAATAAATAGGTCCTTCATACCAGTAAAATTTGTCTCATCCTTTTTTAATTTCAAATTCAATTTTTAATATTTCCTTCTTGTGCCCTACTGTCCCTCTTTCAACTCTTTTTCTCCAGTTGAATAAATAAATAAATAGGAAAAAATCAGGTTTACAGTAATGTCTAGGATCTTTGACTTTTTACTAATATTGACAAGGTACAGAATTGAACTTTAAATTTGTGTTTCCAAATAAACATCTAGTTATAAGGACTACATTGAAAGGAAAGTAATGAAATTCCAAGGTGCTCTGGGGTGGCTGTTTTATTCTGATCGGTGGTAGATTGCACTATTGACCAAATGTCAGACACCGAGTGATACAATGATTGAATAAAAGTGTATACATAATCGGCGCAGAGAACTTTGCCAGGACAAGCCTTGTCGCCTTTCTCATAATACTAAAGGAAATTCTTTTTTCTTTTTGTCTTCTCTGAGTACAAATAAATTTTTTCTTCCTGGGCCCCCTTCTCTTTTTATTGGTGCCCCCAGATAAAATAATGTAAGGTGCCTTAGCCAGAGACGCTGATGAAATATTTTCAGCCTAGATATTAATCTGTTATCAGTTCTGTAAGTGTGAAATGTGATGAAGATGACAGAGAATCATGCTCTGCAGGCCTCAAGTAATTTGCACCAAAGATATTTAGATCTATCTTTGGACACTGCAGATCAGTTGTTATGGGAGGGGAAAAGCCCTTGGGGAGTCTACCTTGAAACATATTTCAAATGCCAGGGGAGCTGCATGAAAATTGGGTAATGAATGAAACTCTGATTGCAGAAAAATCACTTTGGAATGTGACTGCTGCAGCACGCCGCTGCTGTGTAGACCTCAGTGCTTAACAACATGGACGGAGTTGTGTGGATTCAATGATGCATTCTGATGCTACTTTCTGTCTTTACTCCTCCTGCGCCATTCAGTTGGGGATGAATAAATATTTGTCGTACACCCTGATGGTTATATCTTTTTCCTTTAATTGAAAACATGAGCAAGTGAGTTCATCATGTATGAGAGCCTGTAGATGGCTTATGATAAGTTCACCAAAGAAATTTAATCTTCTTTATCCCTATAACTCTGCATAAATCAAACATTGTTTTTTAAACTCCAATAGGTATTTCTGAAAGGCTGTGAACTAAACTAAACCAAGTCCTAGATAAGACTGGGTTTCTCATTCCTAATGATCAAGCTGGGGTCAAGAGATATTAGAAGTGCTTCTTTTTGGAAAACTTCTCTGAAATAGCCAGAAATGGTTTACAATGGTAATCAACTTGATCAGATGGCAATGCACTTGTTCCTAGTTTTAATCTAGGAAGTTAGCTTGGGACAAAGACCCCCTGGATGCTTATGTCACCTAGGCCCTCACCATGAATATAGGGTGGGATCAGAAGTCTTTTTTTTTAATTGAAGTGTAGTTGATTTACAATGTCGTGTTAGTTTCAGGTGTACAGCAAAGTGATTCATATATATATATATATATTCTTTTTCAGATTCTTTTCCCTTTTAGGTTATCATAAAACATTGAGTATAGTCCCCTGTGCTATATAGTAGGTCCTTGTTGCTTATCTATTTTATGTGTAATAGTGTGTATCTGTTAATCCCAATCTCCTAATTTATCCCTCCCCTGCCCCTTCCCCTTTGGTAACCATAAAATTGTTTTCTATGTCTGTGAGTCTGTTTTTGTTTTGTAAATAAGTTCATTTGTATCATTTTTTTTAGATTCCACATATAAGTGATATCATATGATATTTGTCTTTCTCAGGATCAGAAGTCTTAATGTAACCATGCAGAGACATCATGCTATTTTAAGTTATGTATAGAAAAGTCTGTCGATATAAACCCATAAAATTCTGATGCTCAGAGTGATATTAAAAAGATGTTTAAGGGGACTTCCCTGGTGGTCCAGTGGTTAAGACTCCATGCTTCCACTGCAGGGGGCACAGGTTCGATCCCTAGTCGGGGAACTAGGATCCTGCATGCTACATGTCTCGGCCACAAAAAAAAAAAAAAAAAAAAAAGACAAAAAGGTGTCTAATAATGGAAATGTACTCATAGAAATATTAATACTTGTGTTTACAAAGTCTAAGAACTGTCTGTCCTTGAGTGGAATTGATCATTGTGTTCCACTTAAATATGTACATGTTTCTCTCACAAGCACTAAAACATTTTTTTTAAATATTTATTTACATGACTCTTTATGTTTTGTAGAGTGTAACCTCTACAGGGGCAGGACATGTGCCCTCACCAGGGCCTGGCACATAATGAACAGCTGACAAGTGTTGGTAGAATGAGCACATTAATGAAGGGAAGAAAGAACGTATGTGTTAAGATAAATGGAGTTATGTGTAAGAAAATCACCAATACAGGAGAAACTCATCTTTCCCCTTGGCTTATTTACACATATTATAAATGGCAAAGGTGAAAAAGGAAGAAAACAAGGGAGACCCTCTAAAATAATTTTCATCTGTTGTGGAATCAAAGAGTGGAATAAAAACTGCCAAAAGTAGAATACTGTATTCTTTCCACGTGCACCAAAAGGTCACCTACCAGGTGACATCAGAACCAAAGAGATTTACTCCGGGCTATGGGGGTACATGAGCCAGTTGGATGAAGGAGAAGTGAATTTTGTAATGGAAGCCACTTCTCACCTTGGAAGTTCTCATCTAGGTCACTTCATTCCAGTTTTCAAAATGGTGCCCCGACGGCTCCCAGATACATGAGTGGCACCGATCTTTTCACAGGTTATTTCAAGGTAATTAAGTTTGGCATTTCCTTACCTGAAATATCTTTCCCAGTTAGACCTAGTATACATCAGAATATCTTATTATTTCAGAGTCATAGTGTACCTCAGTGGAAAGAAAACTCCTCGACTGAACAATAAATGTTCCAATGTCTCCAAGACCATTGCGTTCCAAATCAACATACAATATTCATGGTAATTTATCCGATTCCTCAGAAAAAGACAGCTCATCACTAAATGACACACTTTTAAAATAAAGGTTGACACTGCTAATGTCCATTCTGCTATTTTCTCTTCTTTCTTTGTTGCTCTGCTCTTAATCATTTCAGAGGTGTGAAATTTTGTAGGGACCCCTTTCTTGAGAATGGGCTCTTCCATTTTACAGCACTGTCTGGAAGTGAGTGCACATGTACTCTGGAACCAGAAAGAAAAATTCCGATCATGAACACACAAACAATGCTAAGATAGAGAAGAACTAGTGTTTATGTTCAGTCCCCTATAGAATGACCCTTAAGTAGGCCATACAGGAATTCATTCTGTTTCTAGCATTCTTACCTCCAGGTTCACTCATTCCTTTAACTGTCTTAGCCCTGACTTCCTGGGTGCCTTTCAAATCCTGGCAGCAGTCCACAGGGACCAGAGGACATCATTACTGGATCTCACCTGGAAGGCAGTGACAGATTCTTACCTTAAGAGTAGGAGTAGGTCTGGGTCTTTCACATGCTTCAAAATGTACCAGCTCTGAAAAACAAACTTTGGTTTTGTTATCATAGTATAGTGTAAAGTATTTCATATAGTATAATCTTGATATAATATTATACCAGGGGCTTCCCTGGTGGCGCAGTGGTTGCGCGTCCGCCTGCCGATGCAGGGGAACCGGGTTCGCGCCCCGGTCCGGGAGGATCCCACATGCCGCGGAGCGGCTGGGCCCGTGAGCCATGGCCGCTAGGCCTGCGCGTCCAG
>NC_041219.1:65030036-65030466 GCF_002837175.3 Physeter macrocephalus | reverse complement strand
AAAAAAAAAAAAAAAAAAAAAAAAAAAATTATACCAAAAGATGCCTTTCCCACCAGGAGTGAAGAAGAGAAGGAATGAAAGGAGTTAGGGTTAGGTCATCCAGGTTTTAAGTTTTGTTTTTAGGAAAAAGGCAATTTTTTTAAATAATTCAGAATTTGAGGATGGAGGTGGGAGAAACTAGGATGTTTAAATTCCCAGAAAGCAGGATCTAAGGTGGATAATTTATGTGCTATCGAGGCACACAATGAGACTTTAAGAAAGAAAATGTTTTATATAAATGTGAGTAAAATGACTACAAAGGAGACAATTTTAATTAGTCCTTGCAAAGGACTAAGAAAGAAGAGGACGAAGAAGAGGAGGAACAAGAAGGGAGGGAAAGGGCTTCCCTGGTGGCGCAGTGGTTGAGAGTCCGCCTGCCGATGCAGGGGAC
>NC_041219.1:65024047-65029973 GCF_002837175.3 Physeter macrocephalus | reverse complement strand
TGTGCGTCCGGAGCCTATGCTCCGCAACGGGAGAGGCCACAACAGTGAGAGGCCCGCGTAAAAAAAAAAAAAAAAAAAAAAAAAAAAAAGGAGGAAAAGGACTTCCTTGGAGGTCGAGTGGTTAAGAATCCACGCTTCTACGGCAGGGGGCGTAGGTTCGAGCTCGATCCCGGTTCCGGGAACTAAGATCCTGCATGCCGCGCACTCAGAAGTGGGGAAGAAGAGGAGGAAAACGTAAAAGAGGTAGGATAACAACAACAACTTTCTGAGCAAATATCAGTGAAACTCCACCAGAATACTTTGTCTTTCCAGAGAGTATCTTAGATATTAACTATTCGGTATTTTTTTCATGTAATTTATGGCTATACACTTCCTTAATTTTTAAAGTTTATAAAAGCAAAAGTTAACTCTGGAACATTTGGAGGATATATATGTATTATATATAATTTACAGAGATATAATGGTTCTTTGAAATAAAGCCCCTTGAAACTGAAACTTCATGAAGCCTATAGCTGTATGTGAAGCTCATTGATCATAAATTAAGATACATCAAACCCAGGATACATAATTCCCAAGATAAATAATGTGCTAGAGCATATTTTGTGATTCTTTCCAAATAGGTGGTACATTCTATGCAGTAGGATGATATTTTGCAAATAAATTGAAGGACTTTTTTTTCTTTTCTTCCTGTCTCTCGCTAACCATCTTCCCCATTCAAAGGACAGCTAGAGTATTACACGCTTTCTGCCACAAGGAAGGGATGATACAGCAAAATGAAACCAACAAAGTCCACGTCAATTATTAGTTTTATGTCTCAAAATCCAGGACTCTTGCACAGACAGAAGGCTTGGAAATAAGAAAAATAAGGGCTCCCTAGTCTCCAGCACTGTTGGAGACCATATAGTATTCCACAGATGAAGAGAAAAGCAGAAAGGGAAAAAGAGGACCTGGTAGGTTCTAGAGAAATGGAACCAGAATGAATCCCTGGTAAGAGAAGGATATAAACCAAAAATAATTTGGGCTGAGGACAAAAAGGGAAGTAGCTTACGAGGCCCTCAGTGTCCCCATGCCCGGCCTGGGGAGGCAGCAATAGAACGCTCCATACCATGTTTCTAGGCCGAAAAATCTAAGATGGCCTCACCAAGTTTTCTGCAGCCTAAAAGGGTCCTTGAGCATTAGAAGTTTTACCATGAGACTAAGAACAGTGTAGAAGTGGCCCAGAGAGCTGGAAGACATGAAGAGCCACTCTGGGCAATAGAAAGAAATTGTGGGAATGAGTGAACTGCGGGAGCTCGTGAGGGAAGACCAGACCAAAATGTCACTGTCAGAAGGTGCCAGAGTAGGTAATGAAGACACCCAGGCCAGGATGACCTCGCATACACTGAACCCCATGCCATGGAGGCACAAGCCCCTCAGAACTACTCAGACATAACTGTAAGAAAAAAAAAAAAGAAGAAATTATTGGGGTGAGGGGTGGAAGAACCCTGAAATTTCTACTTGTCTTTCTACCACCCAAGAGAAGACCCATGGAAGACCCCTAAACAGAGCATGGTTATTGTGTTCCAGCAAGTACATGGAAGACAGGATGGCTGCCAAGTGAGTGAGGAACGGGTTTGGAAAGGAAATGAAGTAAAACTGTGTAGGCCCTATGGACTAATATAAAAATTTGGCTTTTATTCAAAGTGATATGGGAAACTCTTGTAGAGCTTGACGGAGAGTTGTTACACAGACTGCCTTATGATTTAATACGGTTGTTCTGGCTAATGTCTTAAGAACAGTCTTAAGAAGGGTAGAGGTAGAATCTAGGAGATCAAAGAGGAAGCTATTGTAATATTCCAGGTGAGAGATGATATTCGCTTTGTTTAAGGTTGTGAGATCACGGTCAGAATCTGGATATCTTTTAAAGGTAGAACCTTGGAATTTGCTAATAGACAGCATGATGGATGTGTAAGAATGACTAGAAGGTTTTAGGGTTAAACAATTAGAAGTACGGAGTTACCATTGTCTGAAGTGGTAAAGACTGGAGGAAATAAGGCTGAGAGTTTTTGTACATGCTGAGTTTGAATGTTGACTGTTAGACATGTAAATATAGATTTCAAAAAAGTAGTGGTATATTCAAGACTGGAGTACAGGGGCAAGGTCCAGTCTGGAGAGTCATTAGTATACAGATGTTATTTAAAACTGCAAAACTGGGTAAAAGAAAGGGCATGAATGCAGATAGAAAGGAGAAAAGGCAGAAGGACTGTGTTCTGAGACACTGCAATTTTATGAGGTTGAAGTGATAGACAAGAATCAGAAAAGGAGACTTAAAATATGCTTCCTGAAAAAAGCATTAAAAAAGCCAAAAAGAAAAATTGGAAGGAGAAATTTCCAAGGTCCAATTGTGTCAAATATTGCTGACTGATCAAGTAAGATGAGGACTGAAAATTTACCATTGGATTTAACAACTTGGCATTCATTATTGATGTTGAAAAGGACACTTGGTGGAATAGTGGATTTCAAAAAATGAAATAGATTCAAGAGCGATTTGTACTAGAGGAACTGGAGACTTTGGTTCTAGGCAACTCTTCTGGTGAATTTTAACAGAAATGAAAGTAAAGAGAGGGACCATAGCTGAAGGGTAAGTGGGACCAAGAAAGAGTTTTTATGTTTTTAATGGGAGAGATAACAATGCAGAAAAAAGAAAAATTAATTGATGTATACAGTAGGAGGAATAATTATTAGATTGATGATGGTGACTAGGCAAGAGGGCATGGGATTTATTGCACAAGAAGAGATTTCCTTAGCTAGGAGCACTAACAGTTCATTCATGGACGGATGAGAAAGCAGAGGGTATAGACATAGAGGCAGGTAGGTGGGTAAATGTGCTGAAAAGAGCATGGTGAGATTCTTTTTTATTGCTCCTATTTCCTCAGTGAGCTAGGAAGCAAGATCATCGGCCAAGAGTAAAAATGGGCTGTGTCTACAATTTTCATACAATACTCTGTATATAACTAGAATAACTATTTTATGAGTATGGTGAACTGGTATTCCTCAATCTACCTCTTAGTGTTTGTGCAGGCAAGTTTTATATATTATCAAGACAAATTACAAAGACCAGACTCTACATTCCAGGAAATTTCATTTAGTCATTAATTTCACAAATATCAAATGATCCTTACTAAGTTCAAATACTCCTTTGCTATTTCAGAAGAAAGTATAAAAACTGAAATGTAGAGAACACTGAGAACTAGATCCCTGGAGATCCAACTGAGGAGAATAAAACTTACATTTCCCAAAGTAGATATCTTTCTAGGAAAAACAAAAAAACAAAAGCAAGGAAAATAAGTTCTCCATGGCCATAGAAAAACAGGACTTAGTATATATGCTTCTCTTAGGAAACTCATTAGTTTGCTTGATTTTTTTGTTAACTTTTAGTAGGAAGACTTCATCATTAGTGGCTTATAGACAAACAAAGAAACCACTGGATGAAGATGAACCATGGGATATTGGGAAAAACATTCTGTTGGAATCAGAAGACCAGAAACAGGTCCCAGATCCATCACTTAAATGGCTATGTGTCCTTGGGCAGTTTTCCTTCTCTTAAGCCTCAGTGCCTCTGTCTGATAAATGGATGTACTGAACCTAACTTTGTAGGTTTTATGAGGCTCAAGTAAGATACTGGATATAAAATCACAAAGAAAATTACTGTACCATTTTATCACTGTAAACCTGTCTTTTACATGAAAATTTGTTTTCACTTTTTATTTTGTTCCTATGCATAGATTGTTTCCTTCATACTTTTCTTAGTATGATCACATATTTTTTTGAGAATGATACTACTGTACAACAACTACAGGATGAAATACATGCTTAGACAAAATAGATTTAGTGTTTTAAAAATATTTTATTATTGTGTATATTTGTTCTTGATAACTTACTTTATGATAAAATTACTGACTTTTTTCTGTTTTCCTAATATGAACAAAGTCTTAATGACTAGCTAAGACCTTGAAAATTATGACTCCAACTAGGTACAAGTTCTCATATGGCAAGTGTTGATTTAGTTTATCTACCAGTATGAACAATAAATCCAGTCATTAGGGCTTACCTATTTTAAAAGCAGTTTTTAAACTTTTAAATCCCTACTTAGATGATCTCTGAAAAATGTCTTCTATACTCAGAGGAAATAAAATGCAGAAATGTTCACATTCATGAGACAATAGCGTTGACTGAATGCTGTAAAATGAAATCTGCTCTTTCTGTTTTTCTTTCAAAAGAAAAATTGCATAAATAATACATTTGGACCTTGCAATACCAAACAAGCACAATAGCTACTTTACAGCTTTCATCAAAATGAAGGCCATCTTTTTCATTTTATTATGGAACCATTAATACAATATCATCAACTCTGATTGGCTGTAAGATTCCAGACTGAAGGCATCATGCCAGATGTCAACGGAGGTGCTAATATCACTGGGATACAGGATGGCAGCAGCCCAATGACTGGTGTGCAGATAAAATCTGAAAAAATAAATCAATCAATCTAAAACTTTTCAAATCTGGGGCCATGGCTTCTTTCTTGGGAAAAACTCAGATAAGAACTACCTTCATAATGACCTCCAAATGCACCTGAGAATCTCTTAAATAACAAGTAATAAAGTTTGTACACATAGATTACCTTGCTCATTCCAGTTTTGGGATGTCTGGATACATTTCTATCCAGATTATCCTTTTCAGCAGTCTGTCAGTAAAAACCCAAACCAAAAAACAGGTAATATTTGATTAAATCTATTTTCTACCTATTTCAGTCCAAAAAAGAAAGATGTGTTAGGAGGAAGAATAAAAATAATGTCAAAATTAGATTCCTAATTATTCCTGGATTTAAATTATCCTTGCTTTTGTGGGCTCTGTCCCATGACAACAGATAATCGAGAGCTGGCTGTAGTTGACATATTAGGGTTTTCTTTTACTTAAGGCAAATAGAAGGATGCAATTAAACATTAGGTTTACCCTTTAAGTAAAAGGAGCACATGGCAGATAGCCACAAAATAGGGGTTTAAAAGAATTTACTAACTTGGGATAAATATGGTGTGTAGAAGGTATTTAAAGAAAATTAAAAGCAACCCATGGATAATAGCCTTATGTTGCATGGATTTAGCACAACATGATTTAATTTCTTATATAGAAGAATTAAACAGGGTAGTATAACCTGTGATTTCTTAGCACTCTTTTTGATGTTTTAAAAGAAAATTTAGTTTTTCTCTTCTATGAAAGTAGTTTTTATTTTTTTATTAAAAAAATTTTTTTAGACATTCTTTTTTTAATATTCTTTCCCATTATGGTTTATCACAGGACAGTGAATATATTGAATAGTTCCCTGTGTTATACAGTTGGACCTTGTTGCTTATTCATCCTATATATAATAGTTTACATCTGTTAATCCCAAACTCCCAGTCCTTCCCTCCCCCTTGGCAACCACAAGTCTGTTCTCTATGTCTGTGAGTCCCTCTATATAGTTAAATCTAATCTTTAAGACACAAAAATATTGTAGAATGTGTTAAGACATACTCCAGGTCAATGAGAAATAAATTTAAAACTGTCAACCTACTTGACATTAACAAATATGTACTTTGAGACGTCACTACATTTTGGTATTGTACAGATACTGGGAGTACAGTTTCCCACTCTAAACTGCTACTTAGTAGCTGGGTAAACCTGTACAAGTCACTTAACCTGTTAGGGCCTCAGTTTTCTGTGCTAGGAAATGGGAATGATTATAGAACCTATTTCACAGGGTTCTTGTGAGGTTTAAATGATCTAATATATGTAAATTATGCAGAGGAATGTCTGACATATAATACATATTCAAAAAGTATGAGTTGGGGCTTCCCTGGTGGCGCAGTGGTTGCGCGTTCGCCTGCCGATGCAGGGGAACAGGGTTCGC
>NC_041219.1:64995789-65023843 GCF_002837175.3 Physeter macrocephalus | reverse complement strand
AACAGAGGAAGGCCCGCATACCACAAAAAAAAAAAAAAAAAAAAAAAGTATGAGTTATTTTTGCTACCCAACAGCATTTCAAATGACAGCAGAGCAAGAGTAAATTAAGAAGTAAAAAAGTTATCACTTTGTTCTTGTTGTCAGCATTACATCCTGATAAGATTCAAGAAAATCCTATTTACTTACAAATTACTGCTACTGAGATTGACTGAATTAGATTTGAGGAATTAAAAATAGTCAGCATCAAATATTTCTGTTTGCTTTTTTAACAGGCAAATTAAAACATTGGCCAGTGCCTTTTAATTTAATTTTTAATTCTTATCCCTCTGGAGAAGACACACAAAATATTCATTTATCTTCCATTTCAGTTTGGTAATATATTCTTGGCAATTAAGAACTTGGTGTACTAAAAGATAAATGTATTTAGGTTAAATGTTAGTGCTTTGTGTAAAGCCTGCTTTGCAGGAATTCTGTATACTTCTTACTCTTTGGAAAGAGATGAAGCAAACCATTAATTTTTAGAGCTTTGAAAATGGCAGTGTGTCCCTACTCTCTTCAATAAAATCATTGACATTAAGAACTCCACTTTAATTTTACTGTTCAAACACAAAATGCTAAGCACTTAAAATGCTCACAGATTACTCTTCATTCATTGCATTGATATCACTGATTTGGTCAGGATAATTCTAAGGCTCCCTAAGATTGGCCTTTGTTGTTGTGAGATGCTGGTAATCAGGAACCAATAATGGATTCAGCATTTTCCAATATTGAAGTCCACCATGAGGATAATCCAAGTTTTCTCACTTTATTTCAGTTACCTAACCCTTCTCAAAAACACCACCCTCTTTATATAAAGATAGATGGATCTTAAATTTACATGCATATACAAATAAAAATATATGTATATTTGCAGTGGTAGAATGGCATAAAACTAACATCTGTAACAATGTTATGTGTTAGATTATAAAATTGGCATTACCCATAATTTAACTACCAACCTGTTTCCCCTTTCATTACTTTCCTTTCATTATAATTTTATTCATTATAATTTGTTAATTATTATAAATAATTAAGCTATTATATCTAAATTTTAAGAAAACTAACAAGAGCAACTGGTAATATATCAGAGTACAAGCCAAGAGATGTGTTTTTGTTCAAGGCGTTTGCTTTTTCTGAGAATTATATGGCTCCTATGTTAAGTGAGTAGGTGACTCTTTGAAATAATTTCAGTAGTTCAAGAATCCCAGTGGAAGTTCCCATTTCTTGTGTGTAATTTTGCACAAGTTACCTGAAACATCAGTTTCTTTGTCTTTGGTTGGAATTGTGTCAACTCATTGGGATAATATTGGTTCTCTTATGCTAGCCAGAAAGAGCAATTTATACCTTTATTTCTTTAATTTAAATGAGAACAACATTTATGACTCAATAGCATGACTTGTTTTATAGGAAAACCCATTGTATAGGAATTGGGTCTGAGAAAAAGGCAATGGGAAGTTAGAAACAATCAAAGGAATATTTCTTTGGTGGTAAAATGTTTGAGAATCCTGGAATGGGGTTTTAAGGCTCCTTCCAACTTTGTAAATCATTATAACTTATTGCTTGAATTTTCTGGTCATACTTTCTCATCCTAGTACAATCAATCTTACCTCTTTTAAGAATGGCTGTACCTCAAGTTAGACATATAAACAGAATTTACCTTCCCCAATACAGGCATTATTCTGTTTGAAAGTCTAACATAAAGGTGTTGTTTGCATAAATTAGTGATATTATATTCATGTGTAGCTCATGAAACTGAAGATGTATATGTTTGAATATAGATTATAAAGTATGTTGGAGGTTTGGCTGAGAAGGCTATCATATAACTAACTTCATATGTGCAGGTGCTCTGCACTGAATTAATGTGCAATTTTTTCTTCATATTTATATAAAGCCTCCCTACTTGCAATTTGCATTGTACCTACATAAACAGATTTATTTAATAGGTTTGATTAGTGTCCATACTTACGTAATGTAATCATTAAAAAAATCTTTGCATAATTAAGTAACTTAAGGAAATAAGCTTTGGTAAAAAAATATTCACTAAAGTTATTGAAGTAACTGAAAATGGGATTCAGTCTAAAGGGCCGATGGTGATTTTAAAAAACTATGGAGTAGAATGTTTCCCATCTACTAAAAATAATGTTTATTTTAAAAAGGACAAATTTTTCTCATAATGTCAAGTGAAAAAGAAAAATGCCAGGATACTTGATTGTATATATATTAGGGATACAACTATGTAAAAGAAAACCAACAAAAAGTCATGAATCAGAAAAAACACTGGATATACACTAAAATGTAAATCATGGTTATCTCTGGGTATCAGCTATCAAGAAATTTTCTTGTGTTTCCTTCTATTTTTCTCTGGTGAGCTTATATTGCTGTCATAATTGAAGTTATATATACTTTATAAAACAATCCATTGATTTTAAAAAGTGACTAAAATAACGTTTAGTAGTTACATATTGCTAACCATGTATCTGGCATTGTTTTATATATTTGACCTTCAACAACCCAATCAGCTAGTTTATTCTTATCATTTTACAGCTGAAGACTTAGAAACAAAGATGTTAAATAACTTGCCACAACTTATACATAAGTAGGTTGTGAAACTGGCACTTACAACTTTGGGTTATATGGCTTTGGTCTGTGCTATACTACTGCTATCAACTTGCACAACTGAAAAGTTGTCATATTTTTATTTTTTAAATATTTAAGCATGACAAAAGTACAGATGGTATTACCGACACCCATGTACTCATCACTGAGTACTGATTTTTTGAAACAATACCACAACATGCTTATTTAAATCAATATTATCCCTTTCAAATATGTCAATGGGGATGTGTCATTTTTAGGTGATGATGCCATTTTTATTATTATAATAAGAATAACTATTGAATACTAAGGTATTAAAAAGTCAAAGCAGGTATAAGTCTAACAAAATATGTATAAAATCTATATGAAGAAAACTATAAAACTCTGATGAAAGAAATCAAAGAAGACCTAAATAAATGCAGAGATATTCCATGATCATAGATAAGAAGACTCCATATTGTCAAGATTTCGATCCTTCCCAACTTGATCTCTAGATTAAACAGAATTCCAGTCAAAATCCCAGTAAGTTATTTCATGGATATCGACACCCTGATTTTAAAGTTTGTATGGAGAGATAGAAGACCAAGAACAGCCAGCAGAATACTGAAGGAGAAGAACAAAGTCATCTGACATTACTCTACCTCTTTTAAGAATGGCTGTACCTCAAGTTAGACATATAAACAGAATTTACCTTCCCCAATACAGGCATTATTCTGTTTGAAAGAGGCTACAATAATCAAAACAGTGTGGTACTGGTGGGAGAATAGACAAAGATACCAATGGAATAGAATAGAGAGCCCAGAAATAGACCCACACAAATATTATCAACTGATCTTTGACAAAGGAGCAAAGGAGCAAAGGAGCAAAGGCAATACAATGGCTAAATGATACTATTTTCAACAAATGATGCTGGAGCAACTGGACACCCACATGCAAAAAAATAATAATATAAAATAATAATAATAATCCAAACACAAAATTATACCCTTCAGAAAATTTAACTCAAAATGGATCACAAGCCCTAATCTAAAAAGTAAACTGTAAAACTCATAAAAGATAACATAGGAGAAAATCTAGATTATATTGGATTTTGCAGTGACTTTTTAGATACACCAAAGGCACAATCCATGAAAGAAATAATTGGTTATCTGGACTTCATTAAAATGAAAGTCTACTCTGCAAAAGATACTGTCAAGAAAATGAGAATACAAGCCACAGACTTGAAATTAATATTTGAAAAGATATAACTGATAAAGGACTGTTATGCAAGATATGCTAAGAATTTTCAGAACTCAACAATAAGGAAATGAACAGCTTGCTGAAAAAATGGGCAAACGACCTGAACAGACACCTCACCAAAGAAGATATACGGGTGGCAAATGGGCATATAAGATATGCAATTTCGTTTGTCATTAGGGAAATGCAAATTAAAACAACACTGAAATGCCACTACATGCTTTTTAAAATGACAAAAATGTAAAATACTGACATCACCAAATGTTGGCAATGATGTAGAGCAACAGGAACTCTCATTTATTGCTAGGGGGGATGCAGAATGGTACAGCCACTTTGGAAGATTGTTTGGCAGTTTCTTACACTCCAGGGTATTTACTTAAAGAGTTGAAAACATATGTCCACCCAAAAACCTGTACGTGGATATTTATGGCAGCTTAATTATAACTGCCAAAACTTGGAAGCAACCAAAATGTCTTTCACCAAGTGAATGTATAAACTGTACATTCAGGCAATGGACTATTATTCAGTGTTAAAAAGATATAAGCCATCAAGCCTTGAAAAGACATGGAAGGATCTTAAATGCTTCTTGGTAGGTGAAAGAAGACAATCTGAAAAGGCTACATACTTTATGATTCCAACTACATGACATTCTGAAAAATTATAGAGATAGTAAAAAAAGATTGGTGGTTTTCAGGGTTTGGGAGGAGGTGGGGGGTGGATAGGGGAAAAATTTTCAGACAGTGAAACTATTCTATATGATACTATAATGATGGATACTTGTCTTTATGCATTTGACCAAACCCATAGAATGTACAAGAAAAGTGAACCCCAATGTAAATGATGGACTTTGGTTGATAATGACCTGTCAATGTAGGTGTATTAATTGTAACAAATGTACTACCCTGGTGTGGGATATTGATAGTGAGGGAGGCCATACATGCTTGGGGACAGGAGCATATGGGAACTCTCTATATTTTCTGTTCAGTTTTGCTGTGAACTTAAAACTGCTCTAAAAAAAATAAAGTCTGCTTTTCAAAACTTGGGCAGCACAGTATGCTAAGATATTCACATGTTTATCTCACTTAACTTTCATAACAATCATATTACTAGGAGCCATTCTTTCCCAATATTATAGATGAGATCATTAAGACACAAAAGGGTTTCTTCATCCAAGCTTGTTATACTCCAGAATGCATATTTGTAATCATCACAAATTCAAAACCTTTTTTAAAATTCTTTATATATCTACAAAAGGTTTTGTGCAGATCATCAACGAAAGCAAACTATTTATTCTCTAAGGACAGTATTATTTTCTTTTTAATAATGAGATGCTTTTTGGAGAAAAACCTAGTAGTAAAGTTGGGTGATAAAGTTGAATGATGCTATTATAGATAAAAACAAATAATGTGTTAAAATGCAATTGCCAACTTGTGGGTCTTGAGCCAAATTTGGCCACTGGACATTTTGTTTTTAGCTACCCTAATACTGGCAGGATATAATTTCATACATCAGGTCACTTGAAAAACCATACCCAGATTCCAATGCGGCATCAATGAGCTAAAATTAGGTAGTGACTCACCCTCTTAAATGGCACAGGGTCTCTTCAGTTCTTTAGTCCTCTCCATCCCCTGTGGTCTCCCTGCAACTGAAACTAAGCAGCAGCTACTCTTTATGATAGCATTTGTTCTGTTATTTTTCATCTAGTAGGATTGAGAGAATTTTTTTCTTGTATCCATTTCTCGATGGAAAATACAAGATAAGGCAAGAGGGCTCCATGTCTCATAAAAATGGGGACGTAAGTTTGTGGAAATGTCGAATATCTTATGTTTAATATGCTAATATATCTTGTCTGTGTAAAAGACCACCACTTAATTAACTGACATGAAAAAATAAGAAGAATAATTCTGACTGATAGATGGAAAATGTATGGTAAGTGTTTAATTAACTGAAAAATACTGGTATTTAAACAAGATTTATTTTGAAATGCAAATAAAAGATGTGGCTGCAATAAAATGCAAATTGTATTAACTGAAAACATTGCTCTGGCATCAAAGCCTTTTACAGCTGATAAGTTCATAAAGTATAATCTACAGAGGATAGCAGAAACTATAAGTCCCAAAGAGAAACACGTATTTGCAAACGTAAGTCCAGTCAGAAATACAGTTCAGAGTGTAAAAGATCGACTTGAGAACTTACAGGACAGAGTATGTGAAAAGGTTACAGTATTTCTGAGCTCTCTGTTGCAGCTGATGATAGCCTACATATAAACAGTAACACCTATTTGGTTATATTATTCATGCTATAGATGAGGACTTTGATCTGACCAAAATACTTTAGTGTGTGGTGCAATGGTAGACACAAATTCAAACAATTATTTATTTTGTGAGGAAAAACCCTCGAGGTGAATGTAGTAATTTCGTGGGTGAGCATGAATAAGGATATTGTTCTTGCAGTAGTATGAAACTTAAATAATAGACAGCAGTGTTTTATACAAGGACAGAAAGTGTACATGTGTTCACTGTATCATTTATGAGGTACCTCTCTGAGCTAAAAATGTTAACAATTAAACACATCATGAGCATAGTAAGGAAGAACTTTTCCCTGGATATGCTTCCGTGGCTTGAACTACTGATGTTTTGATGCCTTGCTTGATGAAATGGAGGCCCAGTTACTAGACAGCTGTACTACACACGGATTGGTAGCTTGCATATGGCATGATGCTAAAGATGTATATATAGACACCTACATACACACACATATCTGCATACACACACACAAGATTGAAAATAGTTTCTTGTTCTTGACATTCAGGCAAATTACCACCTGCCATCAGTTAAAACCTAATTAAAAACTTGGCTTTTTTAGGTTGATATTTTAAACATCAAAATTGCTTAAATTTCTTTGCAATAATTTTTGCACTAGTTACACAAACTTATGATTTGAGTAACTCATTCTTAGGGAAGTTTTATCTTTGGTAGATTAAAATGGCACTGAGCATTTGGTTCATATTCCTATGCTAAGATTGTTCTACAAACACAAAAGGAATTGCCTGAAATACATTCCCCAAATTATGTATTTAAAGACTAAATTCTTTAAAAACATAAAGAGATAGCATGAATGAAGAATTACAAATGATTTAGTACTGAACCAGCATGCAATACAGTTTTAAAAATTCAAACATGGTGACGCTGAAAACCAGAATTCTACAAATTATAGAAATTCTTGTGCAAAGTTTCTATACATGTTTGGAAGTAGCTATATTTGAGAACATCTGCTTTCCGTAGTGAACTGAAGAAAACTAAGCATCATTTAAAATTAAAAGATGCATTACAACAGAATACACAAAACCAAATGTTGACACTAGAACAGAAGAAAAAGTGAAACATTTTTTTTTCAAATTGGGGTATAGTTGCTTTACAATGTTGTGTTAGGTTCTGCTGTACAACAAAGTGAATCAGCTATATGTATACCTATATCCCCTCCCTCTTGGACCTCCCTCCCACCCACCCCCCATCCCACCCATCTAGATCACCAGAGCACTGAGCTGAGCTCCCTGCACTATACAGCAGGTTCCCACTAGCTATCTGCTTTACACACGGAAGTGCACATATATCAATCCCAATCTCCCATTTCATCCCACCCACCCCCCATGTCCACATGTTTGTTCTCTACATCTACATCTCTATTCCTGCCCTGCAAATAGGTTCTTCTGTACCATTTTTCTAGATTTCACATATATGCGTTAACCTATGATATTTGTTTTTCTCTTTCTGACTGATTTCATTCTGTATGACAGACTCTAGGTCCATCCATGTCTCTACAAATGACCCAATTTCGTTCCTTTTTATGGCTGATTAATATTCCATTGTATATATATGTACCACATCTTCTTTATCCATTCACCTGTCAGTGGACATTTAGGTTGTTTGCATGTCCTGGCTTTTGTAAATAGTGCTGCAATGAACATTGGGGTGCATGTGTCTTTTTGAATTATGGTTTTCTCAGGATATATGCCCAGGAGTGGTATTGCTGGGTCATATGGTAGTTCTAGTTTTAGAAACACTTTTTGGACCCAAACCAAAGAGTAATGAATTAAGAAAAGAAAATTTTAATCATTGAACTTATTTAATAGTTTATATATTTGCTTCCATTTTAGCTAACAGTAAAATAACATATCTAATGTTATATCTATAGAATATTACACAATAAAAATAAGTTTGTATTATATTTTTGGTGGTTAGTTTTTTTCCATCCATCCAACTTCACTCATTTAAACTATCTGGCTGGCCCAATGTTAAAGAAATAAGACATGGCCAGATTCAAATAAGAGTTTTATTATAACTGAAAAACATACAGTCTACTAATCAAACTGCTTAGAAGAGGACCACACAAATTTACATATAACATAAATTTAATGTCTTTATTCCATAGTCATACCTTTAAAATTTATAGACTAATTTGCCGTTGTTAAAATTATAGGAAAATTTTGGAAAGGTAAAAATATAAGATTCTTTGATTTCAAACGTTTGAAACTGAATTAATATTCATCAGTTCATGTATTAACAATGATAATTAGGAGGGTGATAATGTGTAGGAAGAGTTATAAATATGTTACTAATGCAGCACAAATAGTACTAAACTCTAAACATGAAAGCACTGAAAACCAGAATTCTACAGAATCCTTAGAAGTAGCTACTGTAGTTATAACAACTATTGTGCAAAGTTCTATCCATGTTTGAAAGTAGAATTTGTTTTCAGTATGAAAAAAATGTTAGATACACTTCTGAAGGTGGCATTATTTTCTCATTTAAAAAATTGAATTTGATCTTTGGCTCCAGTTGGTCTCAAAATTCACAATTTTATTCCTCTCTGACATTGACAACTAATGTTAAAGTCAATATTTAAAATTATAATAACAATATTCTTTTCTCTATGAAGAGATTGCCATCTTTTCTTTCATATATAAACATTACCTCAATTATCAAGGTTATGATGAATTATATTGTAAAGGGTAACATTATCCATGTCTGCTGAAGATAAACTAAATTAAATGGACAAATAGATTAGATATAAAAAGGATATTAAGAGATTATGGAATTACTTCCCTCAAGATCTTTAAAAACAGTCCAGATACCCATCTGCCTACAATAGTTTAGGTAAAGTTTGCCTGAAGCCAGCAGGATGAAGCAGAAAGATAACCTCTAGAGGTTTCCTTCAACCATATTTTTTCTAAGATTTCACTCTATTGTCCTCAAACTGTACTGGCATCTTCTCAGTTTTCTGATGAAGATTCTGGGCAGCATAGTTTTGTTTTGTTTTTTCTTAATGTTAACACAGTGTCACGCCAATTTTAGCTATATTTTTCAATGTGAAACAAAGGTAGCCATAAGAGAAGTATTACCAAAGTTCCAACATTGTGTAAAATAATTAAAAATTAAATACAGTCAATTTAGGCAAAGATTATTAAAAGTCAGGACAGCAAAGTTAAAATTTTTCAAACCCTACTGCATACTTCATTACGGACAGATTGCTTCATTGTCAAATAATGATATGCTTCAGAATTTCAAGCAGAATTTTTAAATTTTTACTATGTAAATTGAAAAGCATATTTTTAATAAACTGGATATGTTCCCTTAATGATAAAAGGGGACTATCCTCCCCATCAAAGAAAAAGATTCTTAGGTGTTCGTAATTAATAAGTGAACTCAGGGTGACCACATGCGGCCATGTAGGTTGGATACCTCCAAAAGTCCACATTGAGGAGGGGCTGCCATACACATAAACCAGCAAGTAAATGGCACCCCCTTGGAATAGGGCAGTGCACACCTGCACAAATATTGTGACTGCCTTAGAATGACAATTAGATCATGGCCCACTCCTTTCATAATTGTTCTCATGCTGATTTATTACAAAGAATCAGAGAAAATTGGTTTTAATAAGTGCTGGTTATTCAATGGAATTAAGTTGATCAATATTTCAAAATAAAACAAAACTCTGAAAAGTATAGATTCTTTTGTTAAAACACCAGAAATATCATTGCCTTTTCAAATTTGGCTATTATGGCCACCTTGTTAGTCATCCATTCATAAAAAGTTCTATTCTAAATTACTTGTGGCACTGATAATATTTTTAACTGGGTCATGTCCCTAAAATTGTGACATTTTACAAGTATTTTCATAGTTTTATTAGCTTCAGAGGTAGGAGGAGAAACCAACGTCTCCATAACAAATGCAAGAATGGCTTACATAATGAATTTTTGCACAAAGTATTAACTAGTTTATGACAGTTTTCCAAGGTCTGGATTGATTTGTTAGTTATTTAGGATATTGTGGTAATTGTTTAAGACTGAGGTGGTCTACAGACAAGTTTGTCTATTCAGTAAAAATTGATCAGCAGAGATTGCAAGAGTGCCTAAGTCAACTACTTAACAGGCATTAGGAAAAGTATGAACAATTCAATACATTTCTTCTGGAAAAAACAATTAAATTTATGACACTCCCTGGTGGTCTAGTGTTTACCTTCAGCTCTCTCTCCTAGCAAAAACATCGTGAAGTGTCTGTGTCTTATAGTGACAGATATCATGTGTGGGTATCATTCAGCAAAGGAGGAGAAGGGAAGACAGTTTTCCAGAGAAAAAGTATCTGACTGACTTTCTATAAATCAGATGCCCAAAGTTTACTTAACTTGAAAAAAGTTTGCTACCTTCATGTCAGACACCTGAGAGAATGGTGGCTAGGGAAAAATGTGTAGGGATCACAGCTCAAAGAACACATGGTATCCTTTAAAAAATCTGTTACAATTTTCACATGTGCTTTTCATTTATCATTAGAAAAAAACATTTGCATTTCACAAAAACATATGTGGTTTATAATACAATCTACATGTCATTTTATAACTCTAGGTCGCATATAATAAAGAATGGATTGGGTGTTTTACTAAATCGTTTGTAGTATTCATTAAAAGTAAAACAGAATATTTAGCTTCATATAAGTGCCCTTAACTGGAGTTTACTGATGAAGTAACTGATTATAAATAGGTGTCTCTTTAACTGCAATGTTTAAAAAATTATTTTTCGAATTCTAATTTGAAAAAGATAAATTCCTTTATACTGTGCATGACTGTATTTCATTTTAATGAAGACAAAAAAAGAGATGCCTATAACAGTTTATATCCAGCTGCAGAAAAGGCTTACGCGGCTAGAGCAACTCACTGCTTCGTTTCTCTTTCAATTACACTATAATCGTTTCATGAGAAAAATATCATGTATCACATTTCTGATCTGATCCAAGAAAAGACCAGTTGTCCTTATTTAAGTTTTCTGCTTTTTTTATAAGACATTGAATTTATTTTTATGACTCATTGCAACTACTTTACCATTTTCACATAATGCATGCATCACTTTCTGCGGAGAATTCAATAAATTAACAATATTTTTGGCCACTACTCAGAGGAAAAATCTCAAGCATACTGTAACTGTATAAATCACAAGTCCAGTTTAACATGAATTAAATGCATAAAATCCATCAGTGTCTCTGGAATTTTGCCCAAAACATTTGAAAACCACGAATAAAGCAAATGTGATGTCAGTTTGGTTTGTGAAAGATTCCCTTTTCCTTCATGCTTCAGAGAGATAATAAAGCTTGAGTCAAGTGATAAAAATAGTTTAAGGCTTACAATAAGTCTGTTTAGTAAAGTTTGAAACTAGCAGGAGACTCGCCTCTCTATATTTTTCGTTTCTTGTTGTTAAAGATTTCACTGCAGTACCTGTAAAATGTGTGTATGTGCTAAGAAACATGCAGTTTATAGTACTCATTTCAAAACCGCCTGTTTTTGAAAGCAAAGCTTGGCACAAGAAATCAGCAAAGACATTGGGAAAATATTAAAATCACTGCGGGAGTGACAGCAAAAAATGGAGAGAGACAGATTCCTCCACTCTGATCCTTTATGATACTATTCTAGTTATTGAGTATATAAATTTCAATCCCCTAGTTCAACTGAAGGGGGAAAAACATGATTATCACATCACTCAAAGCTTAACAACTTTAAATTCAGCTCTGATATAAATTCACTCTGTATAAATGACTTTTAATATTTTGTTCCTTAACATAAGCATTAAATTTTATATAATTAAAAATTTATTTACCGTCTCTTCCTTAATTTAGGTTTTTATTTGCTATTATTACCATTCCTAACCCATCTGGGCAGAAATATCTTTCTGTACATTAGAGCAAGGGAAGTTTTAAGCAAAGGGTAACATTAGCCATGGCACATAACTAGACTTTGAAAGCAGACTTTGGTAAAATTAATTATGTGAAGAGAAATTGTTGTGACCACTTCAGCTTCTCAGCTCCACATATATGAATTCATAATGTTTCACAAGGAAAGAGAATTAGGAAGCTATAGTCAGACATTGTTAGAATTATCTGTTTTTAGAGCTTACTTAATAAAATTATTAGCAGGCAGCTCTAGGACCAGGGTGAAGGATTCCTAGTATATCAGAGCCCTACAAGGAAGATATTTTTCACCCCACTATTATAAAAAGACTCTGTAAACTGTTTCTAAAACAGAAAAACAGGAGGCAGGATAAGCCAGCTTCCAATAAGAAAGATTACATGCATGGCTGAGACAGAACCGGGCACAAGTTGGTAGGGAACAATTTAACGCTGATGTTCATTTATATTTCTGGTGCTATAAAGTCTTCAATGGCTACAAGTATTTGACAGGATTTGCAGAAAAGCTTTGGGTACAACCAAATGACAGTATTTTCAGAAGAAATTGTTCAGCACTGGTTTAGAGAAAAGGGGTGCCTTCTATTGATTGAATTGCCAACACCTTTGAGTACTCTACTTAAGATGATTATCTTGAAGAAAGTGCTGTTAAACTCTAGACATTTTAAATATCTTACCTCTTTAATATATTGAATATTTCTTAGTTCTGAAAGAGTCTATTCTTCCTTTGATACATGTGCTTGGCTCTCATCAGTGCTAATGGAAATTAACAACAAAATAGACCCTTAATCATTTATCTTACATTATAGAAAGGCATGTTTTGAGAACTTGATTAGGGCTATAACTGAACAAGATATGAAGATTTGATTCTCTTTGAACATATCCATTGCAATAATTCAACTGGAAATTTATTATAAAATGTTCTTTGCCTAGTTATTTTATATTATGATCATATGACAAAAATCTTGTAAAAAAATCAAAGGTATTCAAACACTAGCTATTTACATAAGTAAAGTCATGTATTCACAGTTCATTCAACATCCTAGCATTTACTTGGTATACATCACTTTATAATACTTACTGCTTTTGAAAGTGAAGCGTTTCCTTATTTGTCCAGAAAGCATTGTGTGAAAAGTATTTTCACTTGTTTTTACTAGGTTTGAAGTTTTTAAGAGATACCTACTTTTAGAAAACCTTACCTTTATGTGACATCCATTTATAAATTTAAGCTGAGAAAAATACTAATCTATATAAATATACCGTAGGCAACATAGAATGTGTATTCCTCACAGCAAAGCAAAGTGAGATCTGGGAATCTTTGTGAATTTCAGTTATCCTGATACCAATTTTCTGAACATACCCAGTTACCCTGTGTCTTCTTGCTGTCTTTATCTGTACTGCTTTTCTCCAGCCAAATTATGCAGTTTACTTCCCCTAAGACATCTCTGCTCCTACTGAGCTACTTTATTTTACCACCCCAAGCCAGAAATTTTTACTGTTGCCAGAAACGTTTCTCACTTCCAATGTTTCTCTTTGTGGATATTGTACCACCATCGCATTGTGATAGAAATGAATTAGCTAATGAATACAAATTTTAGGTGATTATGAATTAGGTGGTTCAAGCTTTTGGTTAGTTTGTTTTTGTGCTTATGGAGGGAGTATTATCTGACATAATTATACTTAAACTGTGTAATTTTAACTTCCTTTAAATGTTCATACAAAAGACTTTTGCTTTAAAAAAGAAGCAGTGGTACAACCTATGTTTGGATTTGGGGAATTCAGTTATAACACAGCCAAAATAATAATTATCTAACTACCAGAAATATGGGTACAAACTATTATTAAATGTAAATTATTTGTTTGCCTTAGTGGAATATTCAAGAAAATTAATTTGATCTCTTAAATCAAACAAAAATAACGAATGCTAATAACCAGAAAGAAAATATAAAATTCGGTAGCTTTCTTATGAAGTATTATAGCCAGTTAGAAATCTTTAAAAATCTCATCCACAATAGAAACAAAACACAAAATTCACGGTACAATGAATGTACAGTATCTATCAAAATAATCTGCAAAATGTGTTAAGAATTTTAAAGAAAATCAAAAGAATGTAGAGGTGAACCTTTTACCTAAGTGGGAAAATAAAATGGTTTAAAGATGTATCTCTCCCAAATTTCTTTGTCTATCTGAGATGATTCCAAGATTAACTTTGCAATTTCAATACGTGATTCTAGTAATCATCAAAAAAAATAGGTATAGGGCTTCCCTGGTGGCGCAGTGGTTGCGCGTCCGCCTGCCGATGCAGGGGGACCGGGTTCGCGCCCCGGTCCGGGAGGGTCCCGCGTGCCGCGGAGCGGCTGGGCCCGTGGGCCGTGGCCGCTGGGCCTGCGCGTCCGGAGCCTGTGCTTCGCAGCGGGAGAGGCCACAGCGGAGGGAGGCCCGCATACCACAAAAAAAAAAAAAAAAAAAAAAAAAAAAATAGGTAAAAAGAGTCTAGAAAAAATTTTAATTTTAATGACATATTAAAATATTCTAAAATATATAAAGTATAAAATACATTTCAATATATAGT
Organism: Physeter macrocephalus; assembly: GCF_002837175.3. Lineage (NCBI taxonomy): Eukaryota > Metazoa > Chordata > Mammalia > Artiodactyla > Physeteridae > Physeter > Physeter macrocephalus. The sequence continues at coordinate 65,009,173 of NC_041219.1, read as the reverse complement.
AAATCAGAATGTGGTCATTAATAAATGATATAATAATAATAAAAATACATCAACAACATAGATGCACAATTTGGCAGGTAAATTGAATGGCATGCACAGAAGCAGATCCTAGTACATATTATGTTGTATTTTAAGATAATATTGTATATCATAAGTTGATGAATCATTTAGTATTAATGCTAAGATAGTTAACTATTAAAAAGTCATAACAAATATTTAAATAAATTAAAAGCTAAATAGAATTAGCTATCTTAAAATACAAAAAAAATAAATAGATAACATTGGGATAGTAACAGATTTTTAAGCAAAAAATAATAATAATAGAACACATTAAAGAGGAAAAAATAGATTTTAGCTGGTTACAATCAATAATTATTTTATGCCAAACTTACCATACCCCGAACTAAAAGCCAAGAGGCAAACTGAGTGCATTATTTTAAATTTTACGTCAAATGACACATATTTAAATATAATAAAATATCATATAAATTAATATGAAAATATCCAGTCAATGTTCCTAAGTATGTTGTAACTGTTAATTCTTTAAACATGTTTTACTACACTATGAAGGCCCATAAATTGCAGTTAGCTGATATGCCTTGTAAGTGTCTTATAATCTCATAACAGAGTTTTTTTTTTAACATGGACACAATTGATATCTGAGGCTGATAATTACTGTGGGAGACTGTCCTGTGTAAAGCTGGATCATCCTAGCCCTCTATCTAGATTCCAGTAGCACTTCCCAGGTTGTGATGACCAAAAATATCTTCAAACTGTCAAATGTCCCATGAAGGGCAAAATCACCTGTGGTTGAGAACCACTGCTCTATAAGCTCTTCCCTCCATCCCCTTCTTTTTCTACCCTGGCAGATTATTCATCAGAGAGCTTGGAAGGTTTGTTGCACGGAGTGGTCCATGATCCACAACATGGATTTTGCCAATTACATCTCCCTGGTCTAACATAACACATGCTCAGCATGTAAATGATTGTATTTAGAGGATAGGTCATGTCATAGGTGGCTGGAGACATTTTTATTTCTTCCCCTGCTCGCCCACCAAATCAAGTCAATCAAGTCCTTTGTTATCAAATCTCTAATGTCTTTCAAATTTGCTTACTTTCTTCCTTCTCACTAAACTACCTTAGTTCAAGGTACAATCATCTCTCACCAGGATTAATACCACAGACTCCTAACTGGTCTCTGTTTTTCCAGTCTTATCCCCATCCAAGCTCTTCTTTCTTTCCACAGAAGCTCAGGTGGTCATTCTAAAATGCTCACCTAATTATACCAAGAATGGCCCTGCACCTCTCCTCAAACACTGAAAACCCTTCAATAACTCTCCATGTCCCTCAGGGTATTGTCTGAATTCCTTTCTGGGGCTTACTAAGTCTTTTGTGATTGGATGGCCTCTTACTTTTCTAGTTTCTTTTCTATCCCCTATACTTCCAAATGGCTTTCCATACTTTCTCTTCATGTATGTATAATTCATAAACAATGTATACTCATTTTTGTGTGTTTAAATTGTGCACAAATGGTAGCATATTGTTCCTATTCTTTTGCAATTCACTTCTTTTTAGATTTTCTTAATTCATGCAGATCTAGTTCTTTACTGTCCAGCAATCCATTGCTTAAAAAATTTTACTTTAATAAACTTAATTTATTTATCTTTCTACTGGACACGGGTTCGATCCCTGGTCCGAGAAGATCCGACATGCTGCAGAGCAACTAAGCCCATGCGCCACAACTACTGAAGCCTAGAGCCCGTGCTCTGCAACAAGAGAAGCCACTGCAATGAAGAGTAGCCCCCGCTCACCACAACTAGAGAAAGCCCGTGCACAGCAATGAAGACCCAATGCAGCCAAAAATAAATAAATAAAATAAATAAATAAATTTATTTAAAAAACAACAAAAAAAGCTTGATATGCATGAAGCCTAAAGATAAAGGAAGTAGTTTAAAAATTAAATATCATAAACATTCAAAGATGAGGTTTAAGAAAGGGCAAAGTGCTGTATTTTTCAAGTTTAACACTTGAATCCATCTTTTCCATTTAAAAATTTTTGAAAGAAAATCTAATATGAATAAAACTAGTTTCATAAACTTATCTCTTCTCCTTTCTGAGCTTGCGATTCCTAAACAACATTCTGTATTGCACTATGTATGTCACAAAGAAATCTCTAATAATGTCATGACATGCAAACAAAATTAAAGTCTATATTATAATAAACGTTTGCCAAATAGCACATTTAGAGAGGAGTGGACTATATTTCTGCAAACCCAAACAAGCAATAAAATGTGGAACAACTTCAAATATTGGGAAATCCTTATTTCTAAAATGTAAGCATATTCTCTTCATTATTTATTAACAATAATGAAGATAGGTCAGTCAGTAATCACAGTTATAGAATATGAGGATAAAGTACTTTGGGAAATGTCCTTGTTAACTATTCTTCCAATCCTTTAACACAAGCATTTTCTATAACCATAACTAACCTTAACTTCTCATTTATCTACATGTTTACTCCTTAAACATAGAAAAATGTAAACATAACTCACTTTAGGAAAAAATAAAGAATGTTTGTTTAGCATCCAAAGAGAAATCATTGATGCCCTATGAAATAATTACGTGATAAGGGAATTTTTATTGAATAGAATAAAGATCATTAACAACAAAAGGGAAATAGGAAAAACAGTCATAATGTAAGACTCCTAGTATATTTTTCTACTCACTTAAGATCAACTGAAATAATAAGATATTGGTGAAACCTGACAAATTTCACATTGCAATCTGGTAAACATTTGATTTATTCTGAGCTTGTTGATAGCACACACTCAAATCTTTTGTTTTATTCATGTGTTAGACAATCACTCTTGACAATTAGCACCTACTAATTCCAGATCTGTTGACTTAAGAACTCCTTTTATTTACTTAGATTTACTTGACTTTATTTACAGAGAAGACCTTTGAAAACCAAACACTTAACCACATGCCCAGATCTAAGAAGGTGTGAGGAAGTAGGTCTTGTGCATGATTGAGGGAAAACAGAAAATTCTTAGCATCAAGTACACTGCATATAACTACTGAATAAAAGAATAGTTAGATAAGTAGAGAGATAAATAGATCAGATAAATGATAGATGATAGACAGATGGATATATAGATGAGAGAGAGAGAGATACATGCATACATACATACATACATAATGGATATCATCTCCTTCAAAATCAAGTTTTTCCCGTGTTCCAAAATTATTTTATGTAAAGGAATTGCCCAAAATATCAAGGAATCCTTTATTCAATTGTCAGTACAAAAACACAGCCCAAATCCAAATTGTAAATTATTTTTGTTAACCCAGCCTGTTAAATTATCACTGTCTCTGTGCTTCTGCTGCTTCTAGGATTGTAAATAATTAACAATAGATTTACCTATTTTATGGTCTAGAATTCTGTTATTTATTATATGCTTCTTTTCTGAGTTCATTTGGCACAAATATCATATAAGCAATGTGTATAATTTCATCATTAAAAAAAAACTCTAACATATACCACTGCTACTTGAAGTAGTTTTCAATGAAGATGATATGCATAGATTTTTCAGACAATTTTAGTTTATATTCTGAAGATATTTTAATAGTCCATATTAAACCATTGATATCAAGAATGAAACCTGAAATGAAATTTAGAGATGGAGAATAATCTTGGGGAGAAGGGGATGGTTGAGAGAAGTCTGATGTATTCCTTGAAATTAAACGCAAAATCGAATGCATTGAACTTTTGCCAACTGTAAGTTGTTAAAAAAAAAAACTGGAATTACGTTCTGCAAAAAAATTTGTTGAACTCAGTTTCATCTCTCTTCTTTTAATTTCTTCTTATTTGAACTGTATACATTTTATCAAAAATGGAGATTATATTTAGTATCCAATTATCTATCCAATAACTAGATATGGCCCTAAGTCTAAAAATACATTTTAATTCAGTAGAACACCTTGATTCTTATTTCAAAAAAAAAAAAAAGATATGACTACCAGGATTATCCTTGTCAAATTTTTCTTTACAAATTTCCCTTTTCACTTCCATTTGCACGAAATGGGGGCCCTCTTCATCCAGTTGTGCTCTTGACCTTCTTTATTTCCATACCTTCTAGAATAGCCTCTACCAGGCATTTCTTCCAATCCTTCTATCTTCAAACTCTTTCATTCTATAGTAACATTCTTCAAGCTCTTCAAGCTTCTTTCCTGTTTTTAAAAAAATGGAAGAGAGGGCTTCCCTGGTGGCGCAGTGGTTGAGAATCCGCCTGCCCGATGCAGGGGACACGGGTTCGTGCCCCGGTCCGGGAAGATCCCACATGCCGCAGAGCGGCTGGGCCCGTGAGCCATGGCCGCTGAGCCTGTGCGTCCGGAGCCTGTGCTCCACAACGTGAGAGGCCACAACAGTGAGAGGCCCGCATACCACAAAAAAAAAAAAAAAAAAAAAAAAAATGGAAGAGGATAGAAAGAAATCATTTTGAAAGATATTCTTTTAATCTGATACACTTTTAAACTACTATTCAATAGCTTTTACCTTTACACAAACTACTTACGACATTGGTTTACCCTGGCTGACTACTCTTTCTTCCTATAATTTAGTTTCTTTCTCTACTCCTCCAAATGAAATTACTCTGACAAAAATTATTAATAGCACTCATCGAATAAAAACCTTACAGACTTCTATCTAAATATGTACCAGCAGCCTTGACCTATGTCTCCTTTGAACTTCAGGATATATATCAAACTTATCTATTAAACATACAGCAATCTAAAACTCATTCTAAAAGTGAACTTAACAAGTTTCTCACAAAATCAATTTTTTGACCTTTATCCTTTCTCCCAATTAGTCTTAACATCTTTTGAGTCTAGTTTCCTTTAGAGAAACGTTTATCCCCTAGTTTAGGGATTGGTTGGCATGGCAGAGAGGATGGGAAATTACTACAATGAGAGAGGAATATATCAGTGTTTCTTCACCCCAGTCATACATTGGCATTACCTAGGGAGCTTTTGGAAAATACTGATGCCCAAGACACCACCGCCTAATATTCTGATTTAATGTTTCTGCATCATCCACTATATGCTGGACACCATGCTAGACACGTGGAATAAAATGTTAAGCAGGAGAGGTATGGTCTCTGCCAGCACATAGTTTTTAGTCTACTGATGGAAACAATTAAACTGGCAATGACTTTTTAGGATAATAAGCACTACAATAGAAAATACACAGATGGTTGTCACAGAACAAGCAGACCATCTAACTCAGATTCAGAAGGTTAGGAAAGGCCTCTGGAAGAAGTAACTTCTGAAGGGAGACCCAAAGGAATTAGCCAACCAGAGGTGAGAAGCGCTGTCTGTGCAGAAGGAACAGTGTGTGTAAAGATTAGAGACAAGAGGCTCAATGAAAGAAATGAAAAAAAGTTCAGTGTGTCTAAAACCAGGAACAAGTTAGAGGAAAGGTGTTAGAGCTGAAATTGGAAAAGTGAGCGAGGACCATATTATAAAGTTCTAGTCTCTAGGGGAAGACATTAAACATTCCTAATTAGGGGCAAAAATGTCAGTATGGGTTCATCAGGTCATGACCTTGATAAACATGGTGGTAAGGAGAAACAGAAACTTTGAGGGAATTATAAAGTGTTTTAACAGGGGAAAAAATTTATCTTTTGTATTTTAAAAACCTTTTTCAAAATTTTCATTTTTGTGTTAGGTCAGAAATATCTATGCTACAATCACAAAATATTAGCCAGGAATTATGAAATCAATAAATTTTCCTAAAAGTCTGTGAGTCAGTGTTTCTTGTTTGCTTCTTAATTATGTTGTCCTGAAAGGACCATGAAACCATGTAGGAAGTCCCAGTGGATTACTCACCACCATGTCCTCAAGTCAATAACCTGGAAGTGATGAAGGACCTGTTCCTCTTCTTCCTCCTAGAGACCACAAATGCTTCATGCACACATCCAAACACAAAGTCCTCTATATTTTTCTTTCTAAGTATTTCTAGAATCTACCTTCTTCTTTCATTCTTTTACTACTTGCCTGATTGTGGTAGGCAGAATAACAGTTCCCTAAAGATGTAGATCCTAATCCCAACAACATGCAAATATGTTACCTTACATTGCAAAAAGGACTTTACAAATGTGAATAAGGTTAAAGGTCATGAGATGGAGTCATTTTCTTGGATTATCCAGGTAGGTGCAATTTAATCATATGAATCTTTAAATGTGGAGAACCTCTTCCAGCTATGGTCAGAGACAGAGATGTGATGATGAAAGTAGGTTCAAAGAGAAGCTATATGGCTGGCTTTGAAGATCAAGAATGGGCCACAAACCAAGGTATGTGGATGGCCTCTGAAAGCTGAAAAATCGAGTCCTGGAGCCTTCAGAAATGAACGTAGCCTTCCAACACCTTGATTTTTTTTTATTTTATTTTTTTTAGTTAACAGACTTTACTTTTTAGAGCAGTTTTAGGTTTACAGTAAATTGAGCAGATAGTACAGAGCGTTCCCATAGATTCTATTCTCTACCCTTCTCAAAGTTTCCCTATTACTGACATCTTTCATTAGTACAGTAAATTTATTACAATTGATGTACCACTATTGATACATTATAATTAACTAAGTCTATAGTTTACATTAGGGTTCACTGTTTTGTACAGTTCTATGGGTTTCAATCAATGCATAATGTCATGTAATCACCATTAAAGTATCATAAAGAATAGGTTCACTGCCCTATAAATTCCCAGTGCTCCATCTATTCCACCCTCTTCTTCTCCCCTTAAAACCCTGACAACCATTAATCTCTTTATTGTCTCTATGATTTTGCCTTTTTCAGAATGTCATATAGTTAGAATCATATAGCATATAGCCTTTTCATTATAGCCTCTTTCACTAAACAGTGTGCACTAAAAATTCCTCAGTATCTTTTCCTGGCTTGATCACTCATTTATTTTTATTGCTGAATGATATTCCAGTGTATTGGTGCACTAAAATTTGTTTACCCATTTACCTTTAAAGGACATCTTGGTTGCTTCCAGTTTTTAGCAATAATAAATACAGCTTCTATAAACATTTGTGTGCAGTTTTTTGTGTGGATATAAGTTTCCAACTCATTTAGGTAAATACCTCGGAGCACATCGCTGGCACATAATAATCACATAATAAGAATACATTTAGCTTTGTAAGAATCTGCCAAATCTCCCCACCAGCAATGAATGAGAGTTCCTGTTGCTCCATATCTTTGCTAGAATTTGGTATGATCAGTTTTTAAAATTTTAGCTATTCTAATAAGCAGGTAGTAGTAACTCATTCTTGTTTTAATTTGTAATTCCTTCTTGACATATGATGTTGAGCATCTTTTCATAAGCTTACTGCCATTTGTATATCTTCTTTGGTAAGGTGTCTGTTCAGGCTTTTGCTTATTTTTAAATTGGGTTGTTTGTTTTCTTATTTTGAGTTTTAAGAACTCTTTGCGAATTTTGGATAACAGTTCTTTATCAGATGTCTTTTGCAAATTCTCCCAGCCTGTAGCTTGTATTCTCACTATTTTGACATTGTCTTTCACGGAGCAGAAGTTTTTAATTCAGTGAGGTCCAACTTACCAATTTTTTAATTCATGGATTTTTTTTTTTTTTGGTGAACAAAACTTGTCAAACCTAAAATTACTTAAATTTTCTCTGATGTTATCTTCTAAAAATTTTATAGTTTTGCATTTTACAGTTAGGTCTATGATCCATTTTGAACTAATTTTGGTAATATGTGTAAGGTCAGTGTCTAGATATTTGTTTTTTTGCATGTAGAGGTCCAGTTGTTCCAGCACCATTTATTATCAATAAGAAGACTATCCTTTCTCTATTGAATTGCCTTAACTCTTTTGACAAAGATCAGTTGACCATATGTGTGTGTGTGTCTATTTTAGGGCTAACTATTCTGTTTCATTACCGATTTGTCTATTCTTTCACCGATACCACACTGCCTTGGTTATCATGGTTCTATAGTAAGTCTTGAGGTTGGGTGGTGTTAATTCTCCAACTTTGACCTCTTCTTTAATATTGCATTGGCTATTCAGGGTCTTTTGCTCTTGCATATACATTTTTTTTTTTTTTCCTGTACGCGGGCCTCTCACCGCTGTGGCCTCTCCCGCTGCGGAGCACAGGCTCCGGACGCGCAGGCTCAGCGGCCATGGCTCACAGGCCCAGCTGCTCCGTGGCACGTGGGATCCTCCCGGACCGGGGCATGAACCAGTATCCCCTGCATTGGCAGGCGGACTCCCAACCACTGCGCCACCAGGGAAGCCCGCATATACATTTTGGAATCAGTTTGTCAATATCCAAAACATAAGTTGCTAAAATTTTTATTGTGATTGCTTGCATGTATAGATCAGGTTAGAAGAACTGACATCTTAACAATGTTGAGTCCTTCTGTCCAGGAACATGAAATATCTCTTCATTTATTTAGTTCTTCTTTGATTTCTTTTATTGGACTTTTGTAGTTTTCTTCATATAGATCTTGTGCATATTTTGTTACATTTATATCAAATATTTAAATTTTGTGCTAATAAAATGGCACTATATTTTAAATTTTAAATTCCAGTTGTTAACACCAGGCACATAAAAAACCACTGACATTTGTATACTAAAATTTGTATATTATATTTGTATCCTGCAACTTTGCTATATTCACTTATTAGCTCCAGAAATTTGTTGTTGCTGTTGTTGATTCTTTGGCATTTTCTACACAGACATTCATGTCATCTGCAGACAGTTTTATTTCTCCTTCTCAATCCGTTTAACTTTATCTCCTTTTCCTATCTTACTGAATTATGTAAGACTTCCAGTATGATATTAAATAGAAATGGTAAGAAAAGACATCCTTGACTTGTTCTTAATCTTTAGGGGAAAGCATCTAATTTCTCACCATTAAGTATGTTGTTAGCTGTGGGGTTTTGTAGATGTTCTTTATCCAGTTGAAGAAGTTTCTGGGGCTTCCCTGCTGGCGCAGTGGTTGCGCGTCCGCCTGCCGATGCAGGGGACGCGGGTTCGTGCCCCGGTCTGGGAGGATCCCACATGCCGCGGAGCGGCTGGGCCCGTGAGCCATGGCCGCTGAGCCTGCGCGTCCGGAGCCTGTGCTCCGCAACGGGAGAGACCACAACAGAGGGAGGCCCGCGTACCACAAAAAAAAAAAAAAAGTTCTTTGCTATTCTTAGTTTCCCTAGAGTTTGAATAAAGGATGTTAGATTTTTGTCAAAGGCTTTTTCTACATCTATTGATGTAACTATATGAGTTTTCTTCTTTAGCCTGCTGATGTGACTGATTTCATTAATTAATATTCAGGTGTTGAACCAGCCTTATCTACCTGGAATAAATACCACTTGGTCAAGGTATGTAATTCTTTTTGTCGGGGAGTGGGGAAGGGGAGGGTTTGTTGTCGTTTAGACTTGGTAATATATCATTGAGAATTTTAATGTTCATGAGAGATATTAGTCTGTAGTTTTCTTTCTGTGTAATTTCTTTATATGGTTTTCATATTAGGGTAAAATTGGCCTCATAGGATGAGTTAGGAAGTATTCACTTTGCTTCTATTTTCTGGAAAAGACAGTAGAGAATTGGTATTGTTTTTCTTCTTGAAGTAATAAAATTAGAGCAAATAACAAATATTTAAGATCTACTTGCTTAATTTTATAATGGCCTTCTTTTTCTAGTTTCCTAAGATAGCAGCTTAAATTATTGATTTTAGGTCTTCTTTTGTTCTAATGAATACATTCTACACTATAAATTTCCCTCTAAACACTGCTTTTGCTGCATTCCACAGATATTTATGTTATATTCTAATTTACACTTAGTTCAAAATACTTTTAAATTTTTCTAGATATTTCTTCTTTTGACTCATGTGGTATTTAGAAGTGTGTTGTTTAATCTCCAGATGCGATTTTCCAGCTATCTTTTTGTTATTGATTTCTAGTTTAATTCCATTGTGTTTCTAGAGCATATTTTATATGATTTCTTACCTTTTAAATTTGTTGAAGTATGTTTTATGGCCCAGAATATGATCTATTTTGGTGAATGTTCCATGTGACTTTGAGATGTATGTATATTCTGTTATTGAATGAAATATTCTATAAATGTCAATTAGACCCAGTTGACTGATGGTGCTGTTCAGCTCAATTATATCCTTACTAATTTTCTGCCTGCTGGACCTGTCAGTTACTGATAGAGGGATGTTGAAGCTTCCAGCTATAACAGTGGATTTGACTATTTCTCATTGCACGTTTTTCAATTTTTGCCACATGTAATTCCACGCATTTTAGGTACATACGCATTAAGGGTTGCTATGTATTCTTGGAGGACTGACCTATTTATCATTGTACAATGTCCATCTTATCCCTGATAACTTTTCTTGTTCCATAGTCTGCTTATTCCTGAAATTAATTCTGATACTCCAGCTTTCTTTTGATTTGTGTTAGCATGGCATATTTTCTCTAGTTTAAATTGAGGATTTATATGATTTCTTTTTTCTTCTCTCTTGGGATACAAATTATACTTCTTTTTGTACATTGACAACTAATCTAAGTCCATTTTCAAATAAAATTATACCACTTCACAGAGAGTTTAGTTTTCCTTATAGCAGAGAATTTCCAATTCCTTTCTCCAGTCCCTTATAGTATCCTTATCATTCATTTCACTTATCCATAAGTGGTAAATTACCCAATACATCTTTACTATAATTATTTTGAACAGTTATCTGTAACATCAATTAAGAATAAGAAGTTAAAAGTTTTCATTTTATCCTCTTTTATTTCTTCTTTAATGCTTTTCATTTCTTTACATAAATCTTGGTTTCTGATCCATGTCATTTTCCTTTTCTCTGAAAAATTTATTTCACCATTCCTTGCAAGGAAACAATTCCCTGGTTTTATTTTTGTGACAAGTCTACAGGCAACAATTTTCTAGCTTAATTTTTCTGAGAAATTTTTATTTCTCTTTCACTTTTGAATAATAAGTTCACTGGATACAAAATTTTTGGCTGATGGATGTTTTTTCTTTCAACACTTAAATATTTCACTCTATACCCCACTCTCTTATTACTTGCAATGGTTTGTGATGACATCCTTAATTTTAACACAATGTGGCCCATGTCAGACTTCTGACCTACAGAACTGCGAGATAATAAATCTGTACTGTTACAAGCCGCTAGGTTTGTGGTAATTTGTTATGGCAGCAATGGAAAACGAATACTCTAGTTCAGGTCTTCAATATCGCTTAGTTTAAGTAACCTCTAACTGATCATTCTATCTCAAGGCTCATCCTCCTCAAATCCATCTTTGACACTGCTATCAGAGTGATTGATCAAAACTAAAATTAGACAGTGACTTAGGAATCTACTTTAAACTCTGTAGGCTACAAAATAAAGACCAAATACCGCAATATAAAATATGAAGCCCTCCATGATCTGGCCCCACCTACCTATTTAACTTTAGTTTTCATCATACATTCATTTTATCTTCTCATGATACCAAATTGCTTATAACTTATACTAGAAGAAATTCTTTGATTTCAAGCAAGCAGAAATGAAATCTGGTTAATATAACAAAAATGGAATTTATAAAAAGGATTCTAGATTAAGTAGTTTTAAAAACCCTTGGAAGATGAGGATATTTCTCTCTAGAAAGTTGGCATCAAATGAATCAGCACCAATATCACTAGCATTTCTTTTCATGTGTCTGCTCAAGCCTTAAATTCTCAGAATACAGAGGAGAGAATTAACTTTTCCTATGTCAAGAGCACTTACTTCTCTCCAATCTCACTATCTCCATGTACCATCCATGTGGTCAGGGACAGTAGGATAGATTGCCATGTGGTCAGGGACAGTAGGATAGATTGATCCATGTCTTTGGCCCAGGAACTGAGATCTGTAACCTCAATGAAAAAGAAGAGAAGCTATTGGGCAGACAAAAATGAGAATATCAGCACTAGGTTCCCTATAAAAGAAAAAACTCTTTTTCTGTACTCACAAGACTTCTGACACTGAATGTGTTGGTTTTCCACACCAAGCAATTCTCCAGTTCTCTGTGGATAGAACCTGGGTGTCTTAAAGTTTAATTCATTGTAACACTAACTACCTGGAGTTAGTACAGACCCCACAGGTTAAGGGCTCAGTCCCCCAGGACTGTCTCCTCTTCAGTCACCAGTCACAAGTCTGAGCCTCCCATACATCTGACATCTCAGGGGTTTCCAAGACCCTTCCTTCTGTTTGATAATTTGCTATAACACTTCACAGAACTCAGGAAAACTCTTCACTTACTGTTACCAGTTTATTAGAAAAAGATACAACTCAGAACAGCTAAATGGAAGAGATGCATAGGACAAAGTATGGGGAAGCGAACAGAGCTTCCGTACCATCTCCTGGCATGCCATCCTCCAAGCACCTTGATGTTTTCAGCCACTCAGATGTTCCAAACCTCATCACTTAGTGTTTTTATGGATGCTTCATTGCATAGACACGGTTGATTACATCATTGACCATTGGTGCCTAAGTCGGTCTCCAGCTCCTCTTCCTTTCCTGAAGATCAGAGGATGGAGCTGAAAGTTGCAATACTCTAATCATGCCTTGGTATTTCTGGCAACCATCTTCTATCCTCTAAGAGTAACTTCATTAGCATAAATTCAGATATGGTTGAAACGAGCTTATTATGAATAAAAAATGATGTTCCTTTCTTCCATATCACTCAGGAAATTCTAAGCGTGTTAGGAGCTCTGTGCCAGAAACCAGAAACAAAGACTAAATATATATATATATTTTTATTATTATTATTTCACAATAGCACACCTTGGATTCATTATATTGACATTTTCTACATGTATGTCAGTTTCCCCAAGTAGAATTTGAACCTAAGGTTTTCCACAATGGTTCTACAAGATTAGACAGACCAACAGAACTTTCTTCCCTTCTTCCTTCATGCTTTCTTTCCTTTTCATGCCCAAGAGCAGTTTCAACCTTTGTGCACTAAAGCATAAGTTCTAAGTGAAGAGCATTACACATTTTAAGTTCAAGACAATCTTGTTTATACTTTAAGGAACAGAGTACCCCCCAAGCTGATATCAGAATTACAAATCTAGTCATAAAAATAGATGTGTGATCAATCAAAATATTAGATAAAAGGCAGATACAGAATTGCTTTCCCCTAATAACTATATTGTTTTTGTTAAAATTTAATAAAGGCTTCCCTGGTGGCGCAGTGGTTGCGCGTCTGCCTGCCGATGCAGGGGAACCGGGTTCGCGCCCCGGTATGGGAAGATCCCACATGCCGCGGAGCGGCTGGGCCCGTGAGCCATGGCCGCTGAGCCTGCGCGTCCGGAGCCTGTGCTCCGCAAC
>NC_041219.1:64979645-64995779 GCF_002837175.3 Physeter macrocephalus | reverse complement strand
CGCAGCAGAGGGAGGCCCGCATACCACAAAAAAAAAAAAAAAAAAAATTTAACAAAAATTTTACTAACAGCAACAAACATTTAGAACAGCACACCTCATGTCATAATCTCCAAAAACAATCAACAAAAAAAAGAGTATTCCTTCCATATCTGACAAAAAAAATCGTGAAATTATAGGCAACAACAGTTTTCAAGTCACTGGCCTTCAAGCCACAACGTTCAGTGATCCCTGAGAGATGGGAAGCAAATAAAGTGAGCCCTTTGATTGCCCCAGTTATCTGCTGTAAGAACATACCCAGGTTGCTGCCCAGGAAGGGGGATCCCAGGCAGAGCTCGGCAGGATCTACGAGGTGAACAGTTGGAGCTGAGAGTCTAGGTAGAGCAAGGAGGCTGGAGTTCAAAGGACAGAGTGCCAAAGAGGAAGGAACTATACACTGAGAAAACTTTGATGACCTCCACAGGGTCCCCCTTGAATATTCAGCTGAGTACTTATTAGCCCACGCGTGTGTAAAATTACCTGAGGCTGGGGAACGAGCACCTTCCACAGAGCCAGAAATTAGTCTTTTCCTACAGCCAGACTGGAAAACTTCATAATAAGGGCATAAGGCAGAGTACACTGACGTGTCTTACCTCAATAGGGGAAAACTTCGCTATAGACTGAACACTGTTGCAGTCCCATCTAACAAAGCGAGAAAGCAAGATCTGAAAGGATCAAATGTTTCAAAGAGAGCAAAGCTCAAGGCTATTTACAGGAATACAAAAGTATCCAGTACCCAGTAAGATAAAATTCACAATGTCTGCCAATCAATAAAAAATTATCAAGTATGTAAAAAAGCAGGGAAATCAAACTCATAAAGGAGAAAAATCTGTTTTCCATATGTTCAAAAAGTTATATGGATAAATATAAGATATTTTTAAAGACTCAAATCAAACTTTTAGAGATGAAAAATACAAAGTATGCAATAAAAAGTACACTGTCTAGGATTACATTTTAGACATTGCAGAACAAAAGATTAGTAAATTTGAAGACACAGCAATAGAAACTATCCAAAATGAAATACAAAGAGAAATGAGAATTTTTTTAAATGAACAGAATATCGTTTACCTGTGGGACAAGTTTCATTGACCTAATATACTTGTAAATGAGGCTGAGAGAAAATATTTGCAAGTCATATATCTGATAAAGGAGTAGAATCTAGAATGTTTAAAAGAACTCTCAAACCTCAATATTACGAAAAGAGACAAGCCAATTTTTTAAAAAAGACAAAAATTTGAACAGACACTTTACCAAAGAAGATATATAGATGCCAATTAAGAACATAAAAAGATGCTCAATATCATTAATCATAGATAAATGCAATTTAAAACTACAATGAGATACCACTACACACCTTTGGGAATTGCTAATATTAGAAAAATTGTTCATGCCAAGTACTGGTGATGACATAGATAAACTGTAGCTCTCATACACTGCTGATAGGAATCTGAAGAGGTACTACCACTTTAGAAAAGTTTGGCAGTCTTTTATAGTTAAACTTACACACCTACTATATGATCCAGCCATTTCACTCTTGGGTTTGCCTAAGAAAAAATTAAAATATATGTCTATACCTAGATTTTATATGACTGTTATAGCAACTTTATTAGAATAGCCTAATCAAAACCTGGAATAAACTATTGATACATACTACAATAACTAAGATCTACAATAAACTAATAAACAAAGGAATAAACTAATGATACATACTAGAACATCAATGAATCTTCAGATAATTTTGCTGAATTAGAGAAATCTGATAAAAAGGTTGCATTCTGTGTGATTTCATTTATAAAAATCTAGTAAATACAATCCAATCTATAGTGACAGTGGTTGTCTAGTAATGGGGAAAGGAGAGGTTACCCGGGAGTGATAGGAGGAAGAAATTACAAAAAGACATGAGAAACTTTGGTCAGTGATAGAGATACAATTATCTTGATTATGGTGATAGATTCATGGCTGTGTACATGTCAAACACATCAGATTATATTCTTTAAGTATGTGCAATTCATTGAATGTCAATTATGTATCACTAAAGCTTTTTAAGAGGTAGTACCCATTGAAAGAGACAAAAGACTATTGTACAGCTGGACATAATTCTAAATGTACCCTTTCTTTTTTTTTTTGGTAAATAAAATTTTATTGGAACATAGACACACCTGTTTGTTTAAGCACCATCTATGGCTACTTTTACACTATGAGGATTGAGCTGTTTCACCTTCTCCATTCCAACCCAACCCAGAAGCAGGTCAGAGGAAAGAAAAGCAAAAAGACAAAGTCCTGGGAATTCTTATTAAGCCAGGAAATCTCTCACATTTGGGGGAGAATACTGAGAGGATGAGAAGAAAAAGAAATGGGAAAAACTCTGAATAGCTTACGTACCTGTTTATCAGCTCTGGAACTCAGTAGCAGCATGAGTAAATGGCAGAACTCCGAATTTGGTGTAGCCAAGCAGTGCATAAAGTCATAATCAGAAAAACCTAATTATAGAAGGAAAAAATAGAACATAAGTGACAAGATGATTCAAGGCGAAGAGACCAGGTAAAAGAGGTCTCAGGTGATGTTTCTCTCCCCACCCTCACACTCCAAGGGATTCATTGCTGGCGTCTCAGTCTCTCTCAGTACTTTAAAACTTCTGGCATCATTTTGCCTGAAGCTGGGGATGTGGTGGCAAGAGTTGCTAAGCATAGAAAAGGAAGATGGACCACGTTAATTTTTAAAAATAAGCAAAAGCTTTTGGGTTCTGCAATGAGTCTGTGGAATCATTTTAAAATTCTCACAAAGGGAGACTATATTCTTAACTAAGTGGCATGAATGTGTCTCAGAAGAGCAAAGAGGACTTCCCTGGTGGTCCAGTGGTTAATACTCTGCGCTTCCACTGCAGGGGGAATAGGTTCAATCTGGGAACTAAAATCCCACATGTGGTGTGGCCAGAAAGAAAAAAAAAAAAATGGTTCTTTAAAAAAAAAGAAAAAAAAAAGAAGAGCAAATAAATCTCAGATGAGAGAGAGGGGACTTGAGTTCTCCAAACAAATGGTACACATGTTCAGGTAATGGCCAAGCATCCTGCCATACATCCTCAGGTGTTAGAAGAATCGGTTGAGCATGAAATGTTAAGTCATCAAACTATGTACCTGAAAGATGATGAGGTATCATATAAAGTGAGGAAGAAGTCAAAGTGAGCTTTGATGGGGCTGACCATGTTAAACACCAACAGGTTAAAAGAAATGATGTCATATATGTAAACCACAACAGTTAAAAGGAGGAAAAAAGGAGGAGGAAGAAGGAAAGGAGGGGGAGAAGAAGTAAAAGAGATAGAAAGGAAAATAATAGAAAAAATATAAAGATAAAGAAGAGATTCTCCATGAGTGCTTCGTTCTATATCATTACCTAATCAGAACACAAATTGGATTTTTTTTTAATCCACAAAGATGAAATTATTTTTAAAAAGCAGAATAAAATAAGAGGGTAATTGTAGTGTTAAGGACACAAATTGAAGAAAACCATTTTATAATTAAATTTAAAAGAATAGAGAAAATGTCTTTAACATTTTTACTTATGTCCTGAGATGAAGGGATTTTATTTGGATTTCTGAAGACTTCTCTTTTACTTCTCAATAAGCACGTAAAACTAGCACCATTAAAATGCAATAAGTAAAATGTTTAATAAAGTATGTCAATAAAGCTAAAATCCAAAGTAGGACCTTAGAACAAGCACTTTATATGATCACAGTAAATTCATAAAGAAAAAATCAAAATGATTAAAACAATTAGAAGATAATAGATATGAAATACAAATATGATCATATCTAAATATTACTGGTTTCTCTGAAGTAAGAAACTAAACGAATGGCATAGAAAAGAATTTCAATGATATAATACAAGAAAGCTTTCTGAAATTAAAGAACTGAATCTGTACTTTATATGAAGATATTGTGTTCCACAAAAAAAAATACCAGCAATAAAAATGACTAATGGGGACTTCCCAGGCAGCCAGTGGTTAAGACTCTGCACTGCCAGTGCAGGGGATGCAGGTTTGATCCCTGGTCAGGGAACTAAGATCCCACATGCTTCAGGGCATGGCCAAAAAATTTTTTTAAGAAAGGACTAATGTAACAAATAGTGCAAAAGTGCAAAGTACTATGTCAGTGCACAGGTGAGAAAAATTAAATCCTACCGGTGGAATTAGAGAAGGCTTCATGACACAGATATCATTTGAGATGTGCCTTAAGAGGTGGATTTCTTTGGAAGATGATGGTGGGAAAATATGCAGACAATAGCTTGAGCAAACGTAAAGTGAGAAATTATAAAGGACTATTTGGAAAAATACATGAATGGAAGGTTGACAGACAGGTAAAGATGGATGTGGATCTAAAGAGCAGAAGTAATTGAGAAAAGGTAACCAATGTACTAAACCTGAATTTCATTCTGTAGGCAATAGGAAATTGTTGGCATTTTTTTAATTAGGCTTCTACATATCACTTTTTTCTTCCAATACACAAGTCCTACCCCTAGGGCAAGAACTTAAAATAAAGGCTATGATTAATATTTCAGACTGAATTGCCCTTTCCTCAAAACTGGCAGAGCTTAGCCCATGTTTCCAACCTAGGATGTTTGGCAATGTCTCGAGACATCTTGGTTGTCATATCTGGGAGAAGGGTGCTATTGTCACCTAGTGGGAAAAGGCCAGGTATGCTGCTATTCATGCTAAAGTGCAAAAACCAGCCCTCCTCCCCCCACAACAAAGAATTACCAGCCTCAAAATGTCAGTACTACTGAGGTTGAGAAACCCTGGTCTAAAGCTAGGCTAACCAGCAAAACCAAACCAAATACTTACCAATTTTCTGTTGAGATGTCCAAGCAGTTACAACACTCCAAATGCCTCTCCTTACTATCCACAAACTCCTTGTACCAATTCAGAAATATCTCTCTAACCCCATTCCATCCAAAAACACTGTATCTACTTAATCCTACTATGCTGCTCATCCTTGATAACCAAAGATACTTGCCAAATAAACTCCAATTCTATATTCTCTCATGTTTTGAATTTTATTTCAATATAATTCTATACTTCCTCCCTCCAACTAATTCTCCCATTGCTGTCTAATTCTGCACCTTCTACTTATTCACAGAATGCTCATATACTTTTCTATAGCTTTCTCAATTGTCCTAAGCACCATGAGGGCTGGGAGGAGAGTAGACATTCATCTCAACTCCTATTTCTTCTCTTAAACTATAATATCATTTTCTTGAAATTACTTTTTAGCCTCATGACACTTGGCTACATAATCTCAACATTCCCTTTTTCTGTCATTTTTGATCCTCTTATGATCTAAGTTCATTAAGAACACTGAAACTCTCATTACAAATACAGTAATGATCATGAGTATCTCCAGTGCTTATATACACAACTTTCCCAATACCCTAGTCCCACAGACCTCTTCAACTGTAGGGAGTCTATATCTGTTTTATATCATTCTTTTAGTCATTCATACCCAAAAGCATATCACTTTGAACTGGTCCACTCCTGAAAAAACAAGCAACAACAAAAATCAGTATCACAGCTCTTTACTGCTATATCAGCCAAGGTATCTAGGTACAATAGAAATCAACTCTTGCTAATTTAAGCAGAAAAAAAACTACTGAAAGAAAATTGAGTAACTAAGACAATGATCAGGAAGGCTGGAATGCAGCTCAGAAAATGGCAGTTCAAAGTGAAGATAGGTAGGCAGAACAGCAGCTGTGAGCATGCAAATGAATCCACCAGCAAGGACTCCACTGACCACTACCAAAGTCTCTGATTACCGGAGTTGAAGCTTGATTTACTGCCACTCTCCACTGCATATTAGATGTGGCTACTGACACTGCCAAATGGATTTTTCCATTGCCTTCCATTCTTTGCAAGACTAGTTCCTTATTTAAAATTCAAGACAAATGTGTTTCATGCCATCTTGCCCTAGTGCAAAACTCCGCATTGCTTTCCCCTACTGGAAAGCTCATTTTTCAAAATCTAGCTCAAAAATGTCCTATGAAGCCTTGTCTGTCCCACCCAGTAGTTAATCATTCCTTCTTTTGCATCATCTATGTATCTATTACCTCACTAAAGCATTTGTAGTATTGTATTGCAATGATTATTTGTAAGTCTGTATTTCCTACCAAATAGCCAGTGCCTTGAAAGCAAACACCATAGTTTATTTATCTGTGATTCTCCAACACAATGTTTAACATATTGTAGGTGTAAGGATAATTTACTGCTGAGAGGATATCATCCTTCTCATTTTCACATCAATACTGAGGACTCCCTGTTGTGTTTTATAAAGAATTTCCATATTTTTTTATGAATGGATAGAGTTGATTTTTTTAGATTAAAGTTAAAGAACATTGTGATGTAGACCAAGCAAAGCTATCCTTGTGTGTAGGCAGAGTGGACGTGGGCTTAAAGGCACCTACCTCAGATACCACCTCCACTACTTTTGAAGATATCCCGTTGGTTCTGGAAAGGTCCCTATTAAAATACAAGCATTCAGACACGTCAGCAGTAGGTTATTAGATAACTGTAGAGCACAACAGGATGTGAGAAGTAAAAACAGAGGAAAAGAGGTTAAGAAAGCTCTGGGGTTTGAGTTCTACAAGGTGGGAAGAGTTAAGTGAGTGTCCCAGTGGGGAGGTCTAGGACCACAAAAGGCACCCCACTGGGACACTCACTTAACTCAGAGTGACTATCGCTCTGAGTTATCAGAATATCAGAGTTTAACTTCACCTAGGTTACAATTTTGCCCAGGTCAAACCAGCCATAACCAAAGATAAGTGCAACATTTGAGAGCCTGCAAAACAAATTTCACCCTGTTTTTTGAATCCCTAAAGTGAGAATACATTTACATTTTGAATATTAATATAATAATTTCAGTTTTCCAGGTTGCTTTTCAATAAAACATAGAATGATACGAAGAAATTTTCATAGTTGTGAGGGGAAATAAAGAAACATAGTATATTTTATAACTCGGATGAAAATAAAAATACAGTAAGAATATAAAATTGAGATTTCATATCATGGCATAAAATGGACTTGTGATTATAGGGACCTAGTTTTGAAAAGAAATTATGTATTAAAGCAATAATTGAGGTTAAACTCTCAGTACTCTCAATCCCTCCTGGTACTCTCATGTGTCGTGTATAGGCTAAACTGTAATAACGTAGAAGGACAAGGAGGAAAAACTACACCAAGGGTTTTTAAAAAAATATATTAAGTATCTATCTTTGACACTAAACTTGCTTTTACAATAATAGAAAAAAATTGTTTAAAAAATGAAGGCCTTTAAAATTTTAGTTACCTTCTGGGGTTTTTTTGGTATCAGCTATGGGCACCTGAATAAACATAAGAATTAATAAGAATTATAAAGCCATGACCCACTCTCCTCACCAAAACCAGTTGTTCATCACACTTAACTGCAGACTACAAATAATAAAAGAAGATGGAGAAAGTACTATCAGAAGATCACTACTTAAACCTGGCGATAATTAAAGCAGAGACCAAGATCTTCTTTATAAAATGGATATAAACAAATTTTATTCTTAAAAAATCTTGACTGGGCATATTTTTATTTACATTTACATTAGTTTTTATTTATTTAATAATAACAAAATGAGTACAGTTTTTTAATAGCAGTTAACACAGAATTGAGGGAAAGAAGTTTTAAAGCATCAAATAAACCCTTAAAAACACAAAGTATAAAATAAACCTATGATGGAAAAAGAATCTGAAAAAGAATATATATATTCTATAAAGAATACATATATATGTATTTATAACTGAATCATTTTGCTGTACACCTAAAACACTGTAAATCAACTCTACTTCAATTGAAAAAATACATAAAGTATAAATTAAATTTAGAGTCTAAAAGTGTATGGGTTTCTAAGCTCTTTTTGCCCATAAACTCACTGTAAAGGAGGAAACTGAGGCCCAGAAACAATTTCACTTCCTCAGCATCACACAGTAGTGAAGCAAGGACTAGGCTGAGAACTCTTGAATCCCAATTCATGTTTTTAAGCCAGGCAAACTACAGGCCATGGATTAAATCAGACCTGCCATCTGTTTTCGTTTGGACTGGATAGTTTATAGATTTTTAATAGCTTAAAATAATAAATAATATTTTGTGATATATGAAAATTATATGAAATTCAAATTTCAGTGTGTCTATATACAGTTGTATTAGAAAATAGCCACACCTATTCACTTGTGTATTGTCTGTGACTGCTTTCACACAACAGAGGCAGTAGTTGTAACAGAGACTAGCACCCACAAAGCCAAAAATGTTTACCATCTGGCTCTTTACAGAAATAGCTTGATGACCACTGTCTCAAGAAATGAATTGAAGAAATAAGTCCAAAAGCCAGCCATTCTAATTTCACTAGTCAAAAAATAAGTTGTACATAATATCTAGTTAATCAAACTCAGATTTAAAAAAAAAAAAAAAATATATATATATATATATATATTCAAAAAGCTCCTATTACACGTATTTTCTGCACTGTTTGGGTTTGAATTGTTCTTTGTCTTAGGCAAGTTAATTTGGTTGCATGGAGTAGAGATACACTCCAATAAGCTAAGCAAAAGAGAATACTAAGGAAATACCCATCACTCAAGGAAGTCCAGAAATACAAGACATCTTTGAAAAGGTCCCACAGAGGCTGGAGCTAAAAGGTATTTCTGAATTTTAGTTAGCTGTAGCTACTTTAGAAGTAAGAAATCAAGAACCTTTTTCCTAGGGCTCTGTCATATTTGACCCAGTCATACTCTTCACAAATGTTCCTTTTGCTTCTAATAACTAGCTCTTTTGGTTTCTTTTCACTCTATGCTACTTCAAAACCCTACCTTGCCTGTGGTCCCATATAGGTACACTTGTCTGAATTCAGCTTTCACGACCTGATAGGTGTAGCAACTTTGATAAACTAACTTGATTCTTGAGGTATATATTGACCTAAGTACCCAAAAATGCATATGCTTGGCTTCGCTTTATTCTAGACAATGGGCTGCTGCAAAGTCCGTGATTTGTCTTCCCTAAAATCAAAAATTCACACTTGGGGAATTCCCTGGTGGTCCAGGCACTTCCACTGTAGGTAGCACGGTTTTGATCCCTGGTCAGGGAGCTAAGATCCCACGTGCCTCACTGTGAAGCCAAAAAATAAATAAATATTTTTTTAAAATAAAATTTAAAAAATCACACTATTGCAATCATCCATGGTTCAAAAGATGGCAGCCTGAGAATAACCTTCCACCAGTGTCTAGAAACAGGGATGTTTTCTTTAGAAGAAACTTTTGCTGGGTTGTCATTCCCCAAAATGTTTCTTCTTAGTTAGCATATATAATCTTTTTCTCTATAGCTAGATTTTATATTTTTGCAGGGCATAAATCACTTCTACTTTTATATCCGTGATTGTACTTAATAGAACTTTTTTAAGGATTCTCAAAATCATCTGTGGCATGAATGATCACTTCTACCAACTACTATAACAATTAATCAACAGACTCTGGATTATTCAAGACCAAAAATATCAAAAACAAACAACCGTGAAAATTCATTAGGTTTTTTTCTAAGTAAAAAATGAGTTGGATGTATCTGTATATATCATATTCTGGTGTAAAAACTTGTGAACATAGAGTGTAACCCCAGAAAAAGCAAGGATTCTAAAAATAAATTGAAAATAAAATAAATTCAGAAAAATTGTTTACATATTAATGACTGGTCTTTATTCTCAAGTGCAAGAATAGTACTAGTTAAGAAACTGCTTACCTGGGCTTATCATAGGATATCTCAAATTTGAGAAATCTTATCTTTGGTGGACCTGAACTGAAAGCTTTTCTTTAAAATTGAAGCTTTTAGTATTAGTGAAAAAAATTGCAAAATACAATGATATTTTATACTTGACAGAGAACCATTGATTGATGCAATTTTTGTTTTTCCTTCACAAAATTGGTGACCACCATAATCCAAAATTTATAATAGATAAGGTGAAAAGTTTCATATGTTAAAACATTGAGATAAGCATTTCAAATATTCTTTCTACTAACCAGGATTAAACTATATATCAAGTTAAAAATGAAATATGACTTTATAAGATGCACATTTATTTTCTCTATATAGTTCAACATTTTAAAAATTTATTTTAAAAATATAGAGTATAATTTAATTCAAGCCCATTTAAGACTTCATATTTGTATTGTACCAATGAAACTTGAGACAGTGGTAGCAATAGTATAATAAAAATTAATCTAAATTCAGCTTTTCTGAATAATTATTACATGCTTAGGAAAGAAACAAAGTCAAATATTTAACAAAGTCAAATATTAAAATGGATTTTTTAAACAAATTTAGATAACTAGAATAATAAATGGTCCCAATTTAGATAACTAGAATAATAAATAACTAGAACAGCTATTAGATAACTAGACTAATATATGTTATAGTTTTGGAAATAAAGAATGCACTCATCTATATTGTAAATTAAAAATTATCTTCTTTTCACAGAGCACTAAAATATGTGACAGTAGTGATTATATGTCTATTCCATAATATCACTTAAATGTATCCATCCTCCTCTGACATATAAATAACACAATATAGCATTTTTCTTCCTAAAAGAAACTGACTATATGAAAGTTCAACATGTGGGGAAATAACAACATGCCTACAAAAGTAAAGGAGACGCTCTTATGATATGACATTAAACTCTAGATCTGAAGTTGTTCTGGGAATAGTTATTTACACTGCTGGTAAATTTCATATTAGAGGTCCTAGTCTATTGAGTACTTTCCTCTTACTGCCATCATAAAAAAAAATAAAAAACACACACACACATAAAACAAACACTTTTTAAATACAAAAATCCTGTCCTGGACTTCTAATATGTCTGTGTTTAAAATCCCCACAAACTGCCTTTACCTATAATAAAATATCTCTATATATTCATAGTTATCTAATAATTTATACTACTGTTCTGCTAGCTTTATTTTATTTTAAATTTTATAAAAACAGATTTTAAAACCAATTTTTTCAACAAGAAGAGCTGATATTTTCTGGACAATGTGGAACAGAAAGTCTGTGTGAGTGGTTTATAAAATATTATCTTATTAAAGGCAACCATATTTTAATAGTGAGTTGGACTTAAATTATTTAAAACATTCTATTTTTCATTTGGCATATATTTATCTCTATGTTAATATAATATCTACAGAGGAAAGTATGCTACATTAATGGGCTATCAAATCCTGTCCTTACTGCATAAATTTGGATTTATCATTGACAATCTCCCACCTCCATGCCCCACCTCCCATCTGCAACATAACTACTTATAAGAAAGCCGACATCAACACAGTTTACCAGCTACAGGAAACTTGTCTTAGTTCTCTCCACATACATCTCACTAAAGGACTCATTATCTATATAAAATATGTGGAAACGTTCTGCAAATATGGATACTTACACCATATACATATATATAATTATGAATTATTTCATTTAGTATTATAAAATATGCTTCCCCTCTACATACACTTGTCCTCACAAATGTTTGAAATAATTCAAACTATGTGACCATTTTTGTGATTATTAATTCCTAACAAAGAAAGAGAATCTCAAGCCATGCAAGAAGAAAAAATATTGCATTGTAATTTATATTAAAAATACAAGGAATTGTGGCCTTATCGAACTTGGTAATTGTTTTATAACATTACGTATACGTGCACTGAATAAAGACAATACGTTTGTCAGCATACCTGGTAGATGTTTTCGCTTGCCTACTCTCTTCCACTGAGGTAGCAAATGAAAGAAATAGCTACCGCTCTTTCTCTTTCAATATGAATTCTTACTCACTCTGTGCAAGCAGGCAGATGTTATAAACATATTTTTCTTCCAGACAGCAAAAACGTATGTTCTTCCCAGTCCCACAGATTGGTGGTAAAGTAGAATAAAATGTAGAATCTGCCATGTTGTTTTTGTTTTTACCATTAGCATTAAATTGGTATTTGTCTGCTTTTAGAAAAGTCAAATAGAAAAGTAAGTAAACTAGAGACAAGCAAAATTTAAAATTTACCCCAGACCTACACAAAATCTAGACAAGTGAACGTTTTTCTGCTGGTTATTTTGCTTAACACGTTATTCAATGTGAAACAAGGAGTTTCTGGAAGCTTCTATGCTGTTTCAATTCTAATGCACATATATTGTAACATAGTACTATTGCCCATAGGATTTTAAAATTTCCAAATTATGTGTCACTGTTTGAACCAAAATATTTCCTACAAACTTTGTGCTTTTCAGGTACAAGAGATTACGGGGTGTTAAAAAATCAAGAGAGAAAGAAAAAGATGGGGGAACGGGAAAAATAAGGCAAAATCAGGCAAGCATTGTCCATTGTGACAACCAATCCATCATGGACCTTTGTTTGAAATTCTCCACAATAGGCCGGAAGACAAGGTTTTTGTTTGCATAGGCATTTTTTTTGGTGACAAGCAGTTTCCCTGCTAGCTAACTATGATCTTTACCCACGTTATTCTTTCACAAACTAGTTTTCTGTCATAGCTATGTAGCCTCTGAGGACCTCATTTTCTCTTTCAAGCACATTTTGCAAAGAAATGGACCTAATGTTTTTTCTCTGTCCTCTAACCTTATTTTTGCCACATGACCAGCTTCGTGTCAAAGTATTAATGTCTATTTTCAAAGAAAAATAAAGCCTCCCTCATATTATAAGATGAATCTACTGTCCCCAAACTCTTCTGCCAGATGCTCTGTATAAAGTTTTGAAAATATATATAGATACTTATATATATATTTACCTATAATACATAATTTTTAAATGGTTTTCTAAAGCATTATACATTGTTTTCTCTGGACCCTGAGACATATGTGGTTGACTCATGACTTGGGAGCCAACTACCTAGAATGGATTAGCCAGTGAACATGGACCCAGGCAAGATCTGGCCCAAGTTTCATCTAGAGGGACTTCACTGGGAATTGGTGGTCCCTCTGGACAAAAATATCAAAGTATCAAGGATAGAGATTGTTGGCCCACTGTGATCTGTGGCAGGAAGTTGATGATAAGTCACCGTGGCAATCCTCAAAGACCAAAATCTATTTTGCGTTGTGACTGAATCATAGGAAGATACTCTAACCTGACCTGCTCCAGGCTGTGAGATACCCTAACCCTGATGACAGACCTGGCGTCTGAGTGTAGTACAGCACAAAGATTTTGGTCCTTGAAGTCAGATGGTTGATTCTAGAGTCAACTTTTTTTCCTCTACTTAAAAAGTGATTTTTTTTTTTCAGCTTTACTGAGAGATAATTGACCAAATTGTAAGATATTTAAAGTGTACGTCATGGTGATTTGATATATCTATACATCAGTCTCCACTTTTTAACAAGAGGTATTGCCTTTGACAATGTAAACTCGTTGAGTTCTAATAATTTTTATTTGTAAGATTAAAAATAATAACCATGCCATACAGTTGCTGTGCGGAATTAGTAAGACCATCTACAGAAACTGGCTGATACACCACAGCTGCTGGTAGATAGAGTTTTCTCTTCTCCTCGCCTCTCCTAACATCTTAAAGAATTTCCCTAGAGATGTTTAAAAGAAACTAGAGGGCCAGTTACCATTTTCAAAAGATTGCATTCCCTGTTACTTAAACAATGACAAACTATGAAAAGAAAATGTATTCATAAGGTAAGAGTGTGCATACCAAAGTTGGTATGCAATCATAAGGAAGGGACATATAACCCGGTATGATTAGAATATCCATTGTGAGGCGTGGAGTAATCAGACACAAGTCTGAAGAGTGTGATCATTTACCTGAGTGAATCATTTAGTCAGGTTCAAATTTCAGACAGATAATTCTGGTAGCCAAATGGAACATAGATTGAGGAACGGAAGGCGGAAAACAGAAATTGAATAGTTCACTTGAGGAATAACAAGGGCCTGAATGAGAACAGTGACAAAGGGGCAGACAGACACACAGACAGTAACATCAAAACTTGGTTTTGCTAGTCCTGTGGGTGTGCCGCAAAATGGCATTGGGAATGCAGATGAGAAGTTTTCAGGGAGAAAGTAAAAGTATCACTCAAGACTGAAAGGAAGCAAAAGTTTTTCATGGCATCCACTTAGTTGAGGTGAGTTTAGATTTTAAACATCCCTTGTTTAAACCAGGAAATGAGAGCTCAGGACCTTGGAGATTATAGTTCAATAGTTTAAGAGGTACAATATATGGTAGTAATGAATAAAAACACAATATTAAAGTATTATGCTCTTAGGCTGCATATAAAATGTATATGTGTTCTGAATCTAAAACCAGGGCATGTCTGATAATAGAATTTTTCTTTCTTTCTCATTTGTAAACTGAATTACACAAAAATAATTCCAAGAGTAAATTACATTTAATTACACATTTAGAGACTAGCTTTCACTGGAAAAGAACGTTTTTATGAAATCTGGACTGATCTGGAAAATCCAGAACATACAGTTACTAACCATAGAAGAATTGACTACTTAAATTAAAAAAATACATAAAAACATCACTTTAGTCATAAAAATTTCAATCATTTTATGAAAAATACATGTATTTTGCTGGGACTGAGGTAAACTTGGTTATCACCACTATCCCTCTGAACTTTACACTTGGGAAATAACATTGTGACTCAACATGCTAATGTACATTATCTCTTATAAGAACAGTTCAGATGCTATTATCACTATTTAGTGAATTTGTTTCTCTCCTTACCTGGTCTGTGCATTAAGGATCAAGGTACTGCTTGTACCACTCAGATACCACTTGGTCCAAAGCACCTGTGGGTGAGTAATACAAAACTTTTGTTCTGATTCTTTTCTTTCTTGCTTCTTTTGCTTTTCTTCCTTTTTTTTTTCTTAGAGAAACATGGGAATCTATACAATTTCATCTTAAAAGCTGCAACATAATTGCAGACGGCTTGTCCCACTAGTCTATACACCTTCATATTTTAAAAATTTTATCCTCACTATTGCCAGTCCTAGATTTCATTGAAACTTTTAAAGAATTTTACTATGATATATTATAGTATTTTCCACATATTGATTTGGGTTCTGTCATACTAGTCAGACAGAAATACCCAAAAGTCGGGTCTCTCAGCTTTTAATTTTAGTAGTTACATAGGAAAACTTACATATGTGTTTAACCTATATGGCTAACTCACGACCATGTCATTTAAGTTGTTAATATGGATTCATTGATATTCTTAGAAATTTTTAAAGAATATATAAGCAATGATGAAATCATCTGAAAATAATCTTCAAATTAGAAAAACTTCCTATCATAAGAAAGTAAATGCTTGAGATGACTCTATTGCACCAATTTTAGTATCATGCATTATTGCCATTTTTTTTAAGCTTTATGATTTAAAAAAATTAATGTCTATTTTCCATGCAATGAATTCACTCAAATACTTTCAACAGTGATCCTGGATAACAAAATTCATCCTACTGACTTATTTTATTCTAAGTCTCACTGAAAATAAAATTGATCACACAGCTAAGTTATGGTCATTGTAATTTAGTCGCTCCATACAATTATATCTTAAATGTCATCTGCACTGCCTCAAATATAAGGTACAGGATAACTTTTCGTTCCTTCTTCTTTGCCCTTGTTTTACTACTGCTTAAAACTTTCAATTAATCACACTCATTTATTTAAAGATTTTAGGTTTATTATAAAGCAGAAAACCAAACCACATAACCACAGTGACACTAATTCAACGGGTCATTGAATCACTAGCTTTGCCAGAGAAGAAAATCTTCAGTGAACTACATTTGGCATGTCCTTTACAAGAGTTTCTTTGAAAAAGAAAACAATACTTGTGTGCCATGTTTTTATGACAGAACATATAGAAAAATCTACAGAGGCAATAAATTTTTTCACCCTACCAAAACTTCAAAGTAGACTCCTTAAAATCAATTTTTTGCATCATAATTTTATGCAAAATCATTTGTAAAAGAAAAACGACTTCTGCAAATTTCCAGAAATGTATCTTTAGGCAGACCTCATTTTTTTTTTTTGGCGGTACAAGGGCCTCTCACT
>NC_041219.1:64965065-64979410 GCF_002837175.3 Physeter macrocephalus | reverse complement strand
GCAGGCGGATTCTCAACCACTGTGCCACCAGGGAAGCCCCAGACCTCATTTTATTGTGCTTCATGGATCCTGCATTTTTTACAGATTGGAGGTTTGTGGCCACCATGCATTGGCGCAATCTTCCCAACAGCATTTGCTCACTGTGTGTCTCTCTGTCATATTTTGGTAATTCTTGCAACATTTCAAACTTTTTCATAATTGTTATACTTATTATGGTGATCTGTGATCAGTGATCTTTGATGTTACTATTGTAATTATTTTGGCACTTTTTAGCAATAAAGTATTTTTTCCTTCTAGTTTTATTGAGATATAATTGATATCCAGCACTGTACAAGTTTAAGGGTATAGCGTAATGATTTGACATACAAATCATGAAAGGATGACCACAATGAGTTTAGTGAGCATCCATCATCTCATACAGATACAAAATAAAAGAAAAAGGAAAAAAACTGTTTTCCTTGTGATGAGAACTCTTAGTATTGACTCTCCTAGCAACTTTCATATGTGACATACAGCAGGCTTCATTATATTAATCATGTTGTATTTACATCCCTAGTATTTACCTTTTAAATGGAAGTTTACCTTTGACTTCCTTCATCAAATAAAGGTTTTTTTTTTTTTTTTTTTGGCCACATAGAGCGGCTTGTGGGATCTTAGTTCCAGGACCAGGGATTGAACCTGAGCCTCCATCACTCCCACCCCCTGCCCACCCTCCCCAATCCCAGCAATGGAAATGCGGAATCCTAACCACTGGACCGCCATGGAATTCTCCAAAGCATTTTTTTGATCAAGGTACATACATTGGTTCTTTTTTTTTTTTTAACATCTTTATTGGAGCATAATTGCTTTACAATGGTGTGTTAGTTTCTGCTTTATAATAAAGTGAATCATCTATACATGTACATATATCCCCATATCTCCTCCCTCTTGCATCTCCTTCCCACCCTCCCTATCCCACCCCTCTAGGTGGTCTCAAAGCACCGAGCTGATCTCCCTGTGCTATGCGGCTGCTTCCCACTAGCTATCGACTTTACATTTAGTAGTGTATATATGTCAGTGCTACACTCTCACTTTGTCCCAGCTTACCCTTCCCCCTTCCCCTGTCCTCAGGTCCATTGGTTCTTTAGACATAATGTTATTGCACACTTAATAGACTATAGTGTAAACATAACTTTTATACATACTGCGAAACGAAAAAAAAAATCATGTTACTTGCTTTATTGTGGTGGCCTGGAACAGAACCCGAAATATCTCTGACGTATGCCTGTATTATGTAAAATGAGATAAAGCTGTAATTGAGAAGCAGTTGAGGTGTGACATCAGTTTGGTTGTAGCAGCTGTAGTCTGATTGATTAGCAGGTTCTCTTTGGCTTTTGTGGTTATGATGGAGAAGAGGTCCCAAAGGACCCTGAGCTTTCAACCCTCAAATGCTGAAGACGTGTTAGAATTGTGATGTCACTGACGGAGTAAAGAAGTCATAGAGAGAGGTTAACTTTTGGGGAAAATACTATAAGTTTAATTTGTACTGCATATGCATTCAACTAAGAACGTCTAACAAGTAGTTTAAAATTAGAAGTACCGTACATTAAATAATGTTTTAAATTTAACAAAGCACTTTTATAATTTTCTTGTTTGATTGCCACAAAAATCCTATGAGTTGGTAGGCAGGACAGGTATTATCATCATCATATTTATTTTGTAAATGACAAGATTTTGGAATGGAAACTATAGATTTGGGAAGAATACGAGATACTTTGAACCTTCTGTTTTTCAATGATGGGTGAGTATTTTGAATCCTAACTTTGACACTTTGATACCCGATTCTCTATTTATGAACATAAATATTTTATCCTTATAGAAGCATTGATACATTTTTATTTTTTAAATAAATAACGGCTGTTTTTTAGAATAAATCCATTAAGCCAATTTAATTCTGTGATCAACTTATTACACACTATAGTTAAATAATTTCCTTATTTCCATTGTCATTTTTCTTTTACTGAAAATTTTTAATTGGGATTATTTATTTGCCATGTAAATTTTACAAGAATAATTTGATTAACAAATCAATTTTTGTCCAAATCAGATTTTTTAAAGGTTATAATTTCTGATGGTTTGCTTTTAGTCATTATTCCACCAAGATGAATTTTCATCTTGGAATTTTCACATTATCTTGGATCTACTATTATACATAAATATTTCAATAAGATATAATTTTTCACCTAATTTTAAATTTTTTCACGTGCAGTTGTATACTTTCTCAGTTTTATTTTGTGTTGATTGTTTCTAGCAAGTTCACTTATAAGGGGCCATCAAGCCAAAACGCCACTGGGGTTAAAATGATAGCATCATAATAGCTTGCCTTGAGTTGGGTGCTATCTGCATTTAGGTAGTACTTATTACAAAATCTAGAGTAATACTCAATTTAGAGAGAGAGGAAAAAAAAAGATGAACAAGGAAAGGATTTAGAGATCGCTAAATTTTAAGCTTCATATGTGAGAATTTCTAGAAACCAATATATCCTCAACAGATTATATTTTCTACATCATTGCACTTCCTTTATATTAAGAAATAATGAGTGAAACTTCCCTTTTCCAACCAACTGGCATTGGTTCAGAAGTCCTGAGTTGAATGAAGCAAGAAATTATTTCATTGATATAAAGAATTTCAGATGAAGAATTTAACATTGAAAAATTGATGGACTCAGATGGAATTTCAAAACATGCTCACTTGGATTGCTGTGCAAAATAATCTCTCAGTAACTACGTTCAAATTTTGTTAGACCACCATTCAAAACATCTAAGGCCTTAAACTAACTTCTTCATGTCTTCCAATATAATAATTTTATGCTTTTTCAAAAAATACCTCTCCTTGTTTAGCAACATTAATGACTTATTTGTATTTAGTAATGGAGAGATTAAGGCATTAAGATAATTAGTGCAAGTAACACCATAAGAAAATAAAAAACCCTTTCTCAGAAAGACAATAACTTGCAGTTTAAGAGCATAGGTTTTAGAGTCAGACAGATGTTTATTCAAGTGCTTCCTCTGGCTTATACTGGTGTCATCTCTCTCTTAAGGCCTCAATTTCCCCGTTTATTAAATGAAGGTAATCATAGCTCCTACTTCATAGGTTCTTATGAGGATTAGATAAGATAATGTATACAGAACACTTAGGCTAGTGAGAGCAGTACATCAGATTTTTAATAAATGCTATTTAACTGGAAATTACAATAATGTATATTCTAAATGTTTTTAAATGTTTCAAGTACTACCGAGGTAATAAGTTGGCACTGTATCGTATGTTTTTGATATTATCATAGGCATTGCTCTCTATCTATAAGTATAAAATGGCCTGTAGAATCTAGCCAATGGTGCTATAAAATACTACTGTCTTACAAGTTACAACATATATAATTTTTAAAATATGCTTGCAGAAGGAGACCATGGAGATTTTTATGCAGACACTTTCTGGTAGAACTGATTTCATATTTTAACTATAGTAAGTGATACCAAATATTTCCTACATTGTATTTTAAATTTAATGATTTTCAAATTATCATTCTCAACTGTATGTAAGATCTTATAAAGTAAACATTTTTGAAATTCATTTTTCTAAAATATAGCATATGTATTATCTGTACAGGTCTTTAGAAAAGTTTTTGCTGTTTTTAAGTGAAATAAATGGTCAAGCACTGTTGCCTAGAGTAAATTTTCAGTTCCACAGTATAGTACAGAATATTTCTTGGCATTTATATACATGGAGAATTATTTTAACATCAAGATAAAATAATTAAGATGATAACTGTTAAAGAAAAAAGTTAAGACTTTACTGGAATCAACCTAATCTTACAGTTTCAATATTAATTCATTGTAATCTTGAAGAATTGTAAAAGGATATTAGAATTAAAGCTAAAAATAGGAAGCTCTGGGTTTTTAATTATTCCTCGAAGGGTAATTAGGTTGCCATAAAAGCCCAGTCTCATCTGCAGTGAAATAGGTTTGCAGTGAAATAGTATCAATGCCTAATAAATATATTTTTAGAAAACATTTTTATCAAGGTGATAAAGAACAGATACTGTGAAAAAGGGGAAAAAATATACTACGGAAATAGACAATTGTATTTGAAATAATCATTTCTAATTACAGAAAAGCCTCATTGATATAGTCTACCCTTGGAGAAACGAATCTGAATTAACAAAAAGAAAATAAACTATAGAATCTAATAAGAAATGCAGACATAGTACTTTCTTATTCACACTGTAAATTTAGCTGCTAATAAAAGCACTTCTAAGGAACAGACTTTCAGTGCGTGCTTTAATAAATAGGTGGGAATTGTTTGAAATTAGTTAGAACCATTTGTATCACACAATGTGTTAAAATCTTTGAGAACAGCTTGGTTAAAAGCCTCAAGCAATCTTGTTTACACTATTAGCAAATCTTTGCTTCATAGATCATACGAAAGTAAATTTCAGCCTACCCTAGTTCAAATTATCATAAATTCTGAATTATATTCAGCATTTTAAAGCTGGAAGGGACCTCAGAGATCTTTCAGTGAAGTCTCTAATAATAAGGTTTTCCTGGCTGTTACATCTAAAATACATGCCATATGTATAAACAAATTCTAAAAATTGTTGACTGTTTTCAAAAATGTTACTGACACTGTATTGTTACTTCAATATGGTATATCTTTTCAAACTTATCAATGATTTCACATGTTATTCAGGGATATTTTGTCAGGGTGATTTAAAATCATTAGCAGTCTGCTGCATTGTTTCTGTTCTTTGCCTTAGCTTTTGTTTCCTTGTCCCAAAGTTCAGGAGTAATAGTCTTCACCCTAACAGTTTGAATAGACGTAATATGCAAGTAACATAGCCAACCATTTCAAGAAGTTGTAAAAAGTCGAAACAGAACTATTACACTGATCTGAAATCACTAGTGGTGGGAGCCACCATGTGGCTTTCTACACACATGAGAGAAAGCTTGTAATTTCACTCCTGTACTCTGTTCTGCTTAAGTGTATTTTATATTGTGAGGAAATCAGAGAAACCTGTACATGCAACCTTGCTAAATGATACACCACAATTTCCAAGATATTGCTTCTCTTTTGGCCAAGCTCCCTAACTGTATATTCTAGTTCTTAGAGACTGTTCTGGAACTGACAGGAAAGTTATCAAAATATGCCATCACTTCTAGGAGGAAAAAATGGGGTTTTTGACCTTCAGCCACCATATGTCCAGTCACCCTGCTCCCTGATATAACCTACTTTATGTATCCATGCAATAAATATGTATTGAGCAGAAACCAAGTGCCCAGCATATGCTATGTTGCCAAGAGGAATGCAAAAGAAATGCTAGACACAATTTCTGACCTCAAAGAGTTTCATGTCTGATTATGGAGAAAAACACACTTTTGTGAAGCAGCTAAATTATAATGCATAACAGTGTGCACTGATTACCAGAGGAGTGGTATGATTAATGTTCCAAGAAAGGGGAGATCAGTACGGACTTAATGTCAGGAAGGTTCCCTGAAGAAGATAAATCTAGATCTAGACTTACTAGAATAGGTAGGATTTTCTGGACTGAGGGGATAAAGACACGTTGTCCAAGTGTAACAAATATCTAAAGGTACAAAAGACAAGAGAATAACTCTTAAAATGCAAAATGAATACTCTCTGCTATTAAATTAAAATTAGCAAAATTAAAGATTCACTTTTCCAGTTATACTAAATACATTTCAAGTGCTAAATAGTCACATATGGCTAGTGGCTGGAGTATTGGACAGCACAAATAGAGAACATTTCTATCATCCTACAAAGTCCTATAGGACAGCTTTGTGTAGTATTCAGTTCATAGCAAGATCAACCTGAAAGAAGTGGAGGACTCAGGGTGAAAAGGGAGCTCAACTCAAGTGCCAGAAAACTTACTTTGAGGCTCAGTGACAAAAGGCAGAAAATGATTCCTGCCTGGAAATTCCACTGTGGGTCCAGAGCATATTTCAGCACTTCACAAAGCCCATGTATCTTGCAGAACTTTGCCTCCTCAAAAAAATGGGCCAATTAGTATGAGGGACATAAGGTATAGGCAGGAAGGAAAGGGAAGAAATGAACTCGTTTATGAACTAACTTATTTGGAGATGCCATCTACACAATGTGAAATGGTAAAAAAAAAAAATGTAACAATGTCTGAGGGCAAGAAAGTGAGAACTAGAGAGAGGAAGCAATTTGTGGGTTGGACAAAAATTCTACCTTGCAAATAACAGTTAACCTGCATGCACAAGATAATGTCTTAGAGTGCTGCAAGCTTAGGGTGATTTGTTTGCAAGAAGAATGAAAGAAAATCTAAACTAAATGACTGAAAGGAAAAGTTACTAATTGGAGCAAGAGGGGGATTCTGGAGAGGCTCTGCATATTCAGTTATTCAAGCCACCCCATCATTTTGGAAAGGCAGAAATCCTGGGAAGAAGAATTATACAGTAAGAAACATCTCTTGTACTGTATCCCTGATGGATTACCAAGCACTCCTTAACCCCCACCATTTCAGGACATGTAAGCTCTCTTTCTCTTTTTCTAATCATCATATTTGCAGATTTATACAGAGTATCATCTAGGCCTCCTATGGGAAACTTGTTTACTATTGAGTTCTAATCATGATGCTATCTGGTAACATCCAAGAGGGCAAAGACCATGGAAATACCCTCTGACCGTGTGTTCTGTTGTGACTGAGATTTTAATAGGCAACTACAAGGGCCCAGTTGGCTGAATAAGAATCTTAATAACCACAAATCCATGCTTACATACTCATCACAATCCCTGGCATACTGACTATATATGAGGGAATTTGTGTTATATTTTGTTTTTTTGCCTGTTTCTAATGCTACCTAAAAATTTTTTAAGAATGTGACAATTTTAGATCTGGAAGGATGCTAAAATGTAATCCAGTTCAAGACATTTATTTTAATATATAAAAAGCTGAGGCTTAGAAAATTTAAATGACATCCTAAATGCACACAGCTTAATGGCAGCTCTTTGTATCCTATTTCCTAGCCCCAAATTTCTGTTTTACTATGTTCTGATATTGACTATGATATTAATTTTAGTAGCCAACATAATAGCAACTGAGATTAGAATCTCAGTTCTAACCTTGATTATTCAAACAATATGTGTTTCCAGCAGAGTAAATAATTTATTTAGCCACATGATTTATATGTGCCCCCAAATATTTCTAAACTCTTTTATAAACATATACCCATCTTCTTTATTACTGTCTTCAACTTTTACCTAGAAAAGCAGTATTTCTGCCAACACAGACAGAAATATGTCTAAACATACCAGCTATTACACTGGTGGCCCTTAAAGCATCATGTCTCATAGCATTAATATGCTTGTGTAGTCTTTTCCCACTCTAGGGTTGGCTATGTGACTTGCTTTGGCCAGTAGGACAGTGGCAAACATGATACAAGTAGAGGCATGAGGAAGCCTACGTTAAAGGGGTGGATTTATGGAGGAGAGACCCTAGAGGATGAGGGGTCATCTTGGGTGTTCCAGTCCCAGCAAACTCCTAGCTGAATACAGCAACATGAGTAACCTCATAGATCTTAAGCATTTTACCACCAAAAAAAAAAAAAAAAAAGTTTACAGCGTTAACTAAGTGAGGTGATGGATGTGTTAATTTTCTTGACCTTGATAACCATTCTACAATGTATATGTATATTGTATATATGTATATCAAATCATCACATTGTATGATTTGTATCATCACATTTTACACTTTAAATGTATATACAGTTATACTTGTCAATAAACTTAAAAAAGAAAAGAAAACCACCCAACTGAGCACAGTCAGGCCAAAGCTGCTTCCCAATTTCCACTCAGTCTCATAATATGGTAATAATGCAATCATGATAGAATCTTAAAAGTCTTAAAATCTATTTGCTTTCCTTAAATTGCAATTCTGGAGATAATCCAAAATGCCAATGCTATATATATTTTTTAATGACTGTGTTCCTTAGCTGTCACTAGAAGGGATAACTCTGGTATTTCCTATTAGAGGAGAAGTAAATTTTTTTTTTTTTTTTTTTTTTTTTTTTTTTTTTTGTGGTACGCGGGCCTCTCACTGTTGTGGCCTCTCCCATTGCGGAGCACAGGCTTCTGACGCGCAGGCTCAGTGGCCATGGCTCACGGGCCCAGCCGCTCCGCGGCACGTGGGATCTTCCCGGACCGGGGCACAAACCCGCGTCCCCTGCATCGGCAGGAGGACTCCCAACCACTGCACCACAGGGAAGCCCGAGAAGTAAATTTTTTTTCTTGTTTTTTGGCCATGCCACACAGCTTGCAGGATTTTAGTTCCCCAACCAGGGATTGGACCCAGCCCACCACAGTGAAAGCGCCAAGTCTTAACCACTGAACTACCTGGGAGTCTCCCCCAGCAGGTCTCTTCTTTGAACTAACTAGTACTTTCAGACTTTATCAGATTTTTTTAACCTTTATGGAATTTTTAAAATTATGGGAACTCAAAAGGGACTTAGAGCTTTTAATAAACAAAGTTTTTAAAAGTTAATATGTGTCTTTAATATTCCAGTGAAGAGAGGTATGTAGAATAATCTTCAGGAGTAAAAGTCTCAACATCATGTAGGTTTTGCTTCACAGCACATTTTATTCCATCCAGCTGATCATCACCTTCATTATTTTTATTATTATTATTATTATTATTATTATTTTGCGGTACACGGCGTCTCACTGTTGTGGCCTCTCCCGTTACGGAGCACAGGCTCCGGACGCGCAGGCTCAGCGGCCATGGCTCAGGGGCCCAGCTGCTCCGCGGCATGTGGGATCTTCCCGGACCAGGGCATTAACCCCCCGTGTCCCCTGCATCGGCAGGCGGACTCTCAACCACTGCGCCACCAAGGAAGCCCACCTTCATTATTGTTAGTCATTTGTGTGGTTCATTATTAGTCATTTGAATTGTTCAGGTATAGTTCTGTTCATCATTTTTTTCTCTATATAACTTTGTTGTATTAGTTGTCCTTTGTTTATGTGTAGTCCTAAACCAAGGAGAAGAAAAGATATTTCTTTATAATTTTTCCCTTATGAACGTCTTAAAAATATCTGACCTGGGTTATATGTTGCAGTTTCTCAGAATTTAATGCAACTTCTAGAGTCAGTTAGACAGTAAAACTGATATGTTAACAGGCCGCCTCTAAAAAGGGTTATGTGGCCAAATGGAGGAATTGCTTTGTACTCTTATAGGTGTATTATGTTTTTTAATATATTAAAGCCTCTGAGAAAGAAACTGGATTAATTTTGTTCTTAA
The DNA here is from genome assembly GCF_002837175.3 of Physeter macrocephalus. Classification (NCBI taxonomy): domain Eukaryota; kingdom Metazoa; phylum Chordata; class Mammalia; order Artiodactyla; family Physeteridae; genus Physeter; species Physeter macrocephalus. The sequence continues at coordinate 64,970,100 of NC_041219.1, read as the reverse complement.
AATCTACATGGCTACAGAAATGTTTTCTTGTAGGATAGCTCATAATTGTTCAGGAATTATGTTTCAGGGATCTTGAAACTTAAATTGCAAGTGGGCCTCTTTGTTTGATTCTCCCCAGAGTTATCTTTACTAGCTGTGCTTTTTGGGTAAATATTCCTCAGTATTTGAGGGAAAGACGTCCACCTCTTACATCATCCTTCTAATTAGTTCATTCCTCTCTCTCCTCCAATATTACCTCTCTGGCACCAGCTCCAGCAGGTTTGCCCTCCCTCTCAAGTTGATCATTAGCTGACCTCAGTGATTCCAAACCTGGCTGATCATCAGAACTGCTAGATCTCTTAAAGAACAAAACAAAACAAGCAAATAAACAAAAAACAAGTCTAGGACAATCCCTTCCCTAGGATTCTGAGTCAGCAAGAGTGGTGTGGAAATAGAAAACTGTTTTATGTGCTTTCCCAGATAAGTGTGAAGGTAAACTTCCAACCTTCATTGACCATGAAAAGAAACATGTTTAGGACTTCAAAGATTTTCATAAGGAAAGAAAAGAAGAGATATGACAATTAAATGCAATGCATGATCCTGGATTGTATCCTTAATAGGGACAGGAAGGAGGTGGGCTGTGAAGGATCTTAGAGATAATTGACGAATTTTAGACTGTGGATTAGGGTCATAATGTCTCCAGTGTATTTTCAAATATTTGAAGGAAAATATGCATATGTGTATAAATATAGAGATAGAAGAGAACGGTAAAGTAAATCTGGAAACATAAATAATTGGTGAATTTAGGTAAATGGTGTATAGGAGTTTCTTGTACTATTCTAGCAACTTTTCATAATTTTGAAATTATATCAAAATTAATTTTTTTAAGTTTAATTTTACTTAAACCTAAGGGTCCTCACATCTCTCTCCAAAAAATTTAATGCCGGGTTATTATCTGATTCAGAGTAATCAAAACAATAGATGTCAAAACAAAGCAGTTTGGAATCTATCAAACCAACTGAAAATTAGAAAAGTGATTTTTCAGACATAAATATCTTTATGGAGGATAACTATACACTTGAGAGTTGAACAATCTAGGTTAAACTAATTGCAAATATTAAGTGACATAAAGATTATTTCTTTCTTGCTGAAATAAAACCAAGAAAAAATATAAAGTCTCATTTTCTGAAAATCCATGAGGCAGTCATAAATTAGACAAGTAATGGAGTATTTGATTTAAAGTCAGAAGACACAAATTCAAATTTAATTCTTACTAAGTGTGGGGTTTTGAGAGAGTCAATTAACCTTCCTGAGTAACAGTTTTACAATCTAAAACAAACCTTTCACCATATAGACCTCATTAATGAGGAAAAGTTAGAAAAAAAAAAAAAAAGGCCAGTCTGTTGCCTTACATATAGAAACCAAAACTTTGTCAAGCATAATATCTCAGCCATGTAAATATAATCTTTTAGCCATCTCACAAGTCCTAGTTAGTTCCTAGGTCAGTGGACCTAAGAAAAGATTCCATCTGAACTGTGAGGTAACGAATGAGGCATGAGAAATATGTTTCCTGAGGATGGGGAAGAGGGGAGAGTTACAGAGAAACAAATGAAAGAAGGTCTGGCTTATAGAATCATTCTACCAATGCTTTGTCTAAAGGGACTCCAGATACTCTGATCTACAAAGAGAAAGAAAAAGCCCTAACATCATTTTTTGCCATGACCCTCCCACCTTTGGGTTTTTAAATCTGATTCTCTGAGATTGATTTGGAGCAACTCTTCAAATAATTTATTGTAAGTTATGTAAATGTTATTTTTCTGACCACTTGTGCATCTGAAACCATCCTTAAATGGCTTTTACAGAAGAAAATACAAATTGTTTCAATGTGAAATCCTGAGGTCATAATAATAATCCTTTCAAAATTCTTAGATATTTTTCATTGTCTTAGAATATTTACTTGTAGTGCCTGAAGCTAGCTGAGTATAGTTTTCCTCCATGGATAATCCTTTATTTTCCTTTTCCCCCACTATTTGGATACTTGACAGTTTTTTAATTATAAATCATTTCCCTCACAATTCAAAAGTTTGTCAATATGAGTTTTGTAGGTCTCCTTTATTGTTTTATCCTGAATTTAGTAAAGTCACTCAAATCTGCATATACAGGTTCATCAGTCAAGTTTTCTTCTATCATATCTTTATTTACTGTTTCTGTTTCATATGTTTTGGTTCCTTCTCCAGGAACACTAATTAGTCATATATTGAAGCTCCATTTTAGGTCTTATTACATTTTTGTTATAAGTACATTTTTGTTTTTGTACATTCTAGGAGAGCTTCTCAAGCCCATCCTCCACATAACAGATTCATGCTTCTGTATTATTATGACTACAGTTCAGTATTCTCAATGCCTTTTAAAATGTGGGCTTCAATTTTCCCATTTTACATTTAGTTTTATTGAAATTCTTCTTTTGCTTATATATCTTGCATTTTATCTCACTCTGTTCTTTACTGCCTGCGGTTCCTGCTTCGATGAGGCTCATTCTTCTTGCAGTTTATTAAGTGGAGCAAACAAGTTTCAGAATGTTCTCTTGAGTCTTACAAGACATTAATTTTAGAAACATACTTTTTCTTTGAGCCTTCAAGGTGGTAATTCTTTTCCCTTATTCCACGGTATCTTTTTTGTTGTTGTTACATATTGTTTTGCTTTTTACTTGTTTACAAACTATCGAATTGGGCACTTCTTAAACTCAGTGAGTCTCAGAATATAGGATGGATGGATTACCCTAAGCCACATTCTCTGATGAATTGGTGACAACAAAATCTCTTCCTCAGATTCACACTTAGGAAGTTAACGTGCCAGATTCCAATATGATTTTTAGCTCCTACCAGGCATTCACTCTATTAAGGTGACAACTTCTCTTTTACCTCTGGCCTGTTCCTCTGAAACTCTGAAAAGATATAATAGACAAAAACCTAAAAGTCCCTCCATCCACTGTATCCAGGATATTTCTGTCACCATCTTCAGACCTTTGCAATGAGCAGTCAGTGGTCCGACTCCATAGCTTCTGCCCAGCTGTTTTTGAAAGATACTCTTCCTGAACGGTGAGAAAGATAGCAATTGGGAAGGTGAGGGAGGTTGAGAATAGATCTTTAAATACGTCAAAAATCAACACCTGGATAATCTTTTTATTGGTTGTAATATACCCTGAATATAGACCCAGGGGAATAACATAAAGAAACTACAGTGTGTCTTCCTATCCCTTTTAAGTATTCTCTCTGTCTTGAGATAAACCTGAGAATGCCAAGAAAACTGACCTACCATTGGTTAGCAGAAGTTCCTCCCAGATTCTAGTCTTAGGTTATTTGAGACTTGATGCAATATTTGGTCTTTTTAGTGTTTTCTAAGTATTTTAATACATAATTAGCCAATTAGGACTATTTTAAATAGTTATCCAAGTTGTTCTTTCACTACTAATAGCCTCTTAAAGGTATTACTTTTAACTGATAGTAATAACTAATAAGTATCATCTTCCTAAATATTCTTATCACTATAAACCTTCCAAAACTCTCAATATTACTGTACATCACAGAAAACTGTTGTAATTCTTATTGGTGTTGAAAACTCCATTGACCTCCATCTTTTTGTCTCCTTTTTACTTGTGTCACAAAGCTAGTAATTTTAAGTACTGATAATTTTATTTAGATCTCTCATCCTTTGAGTCTTTCTATTCATTCATTATTTTTCTATTTAGCTATTCATGCAGTAAACATTTATTAGGTAGTCACTATGGGCTACGCACAGTGATAAACCCTGAAAATACTGATATATAGGTTCTACCTCCAAGAACTTATGATGTAATCATGAAGACAGATGATGAAACAAATCTGCATACTATGCTGTAATAAATCTTTCTGAAGATATCCATAGCATGAAAAATATCTAAATACTAGTGTCAAGTGTCATCTGACTTTAATATGCTTAGATTATTATTTTTATCAACAGCTTAGATTCAAAATGTCATTTTAAATATTGTCTTTGGGACTGTGGCTTCTTTGTTTAATTCAAGTCATTTTAATCAGCATTTAATAAATGTCTACTGTGAGCCAGACACTCCACTTGGCACTGTATGGAATGCAAAGCTAATTAGGACAAAATTTGAACCCGCAAAGTTTTTAGCTTAGTTTCTTAGTCCATTTGGGCTGTTATAAGAAAATACCACAGACTGGGTAGCTTATACACAACAGAAATTTAATTCCCATAGTTCTGGGGGCTGGAAGTCCAAGTTCAAGGTGGCAGCATGGTCACATTTTCTTGAGGATCCTCTTCCTGGTGCTTCTAGCTGGTGGTTTCTCACTCCGTCCTCACATGGTAGAAAAGGCAAAAAATCTCTGTGGAGTCCGTTTTGTGAGAACATTAATTCCTTTCGTGAGGGCTCCACCCTCATGACCTAGGTACCTTCCAACAGCCTCACCTCCTAATACCATTACATTAGGCCTTAGGATTTCAACATCTTGGTGGGACACAAACATTCAGACCATAGCAAGCAGGGAATACAACCTAACTATAATTAACTTTCAATAAAGCAAAGTGTTATAGAAGGACAAAGAGAAGATTACAGCAAGAATGACCCTTCATTAAAGAGTAAAAAACTGAGCTGGGCCATACTGAATATGATAATATTTGTTACCATTCATTGAGAAGCCTCTATATGCTAGTTACTGTAGCATATTTTGTTTCCTGTACATTATCTCTAATCTTGGAAAATGGGACTATTTTCTAAATTAAATTTTATTGGAGTATATATAGTTGCTTTACAATGTTGTGTTAGTTTCTGCTGTTCAGCAAAGTGAATCAGTTATACATATACATATATCCACTCTTTTTTAGATTTCCTTCCCATTTAGGTCACCACAGAGCACTGAGTAGATTTCCCTGCGCTATACAGTAGGTTCATTAGTTATCTATTTTATACATAGTGTATATATATATATATATATATATATATATGTCAATCCCAATCTCCCAATTCATTCACCCTCCCTTCCCAAAATGGGACTAT
>NC_041219.1:64937565-64957565 GCF_002837175.3 Physeter macrocephalus | reverse complement strand
AAGCGCTACAAAGCAGCCACTGTGCTTTCTGAACGGCCTCCCCCTGTATCGCTTAATTGAGAAGGTAAGTGCAGCAACTGGGTGTACACGCGGCGGCTTATTTGTGGTGTGTGTGTCTGCGGGTGCGCGCGTGCGTGTACGGATGTGGGGATTTTTTTCTTCTTCAGCCTCTCCTAATGAGGCATAAACTGGAGCTGCAGCCCAGCTCCGCACTGCAACTTTCACTCGGGCTGCAGCTCTGCTGAGACCGTTTTGTTTAAGTCATGTGAGGCTTCATTATTTTTATGATGAGACGTGAAATAGATGCGGGAGGATGTTGATGGAAGGAGGGAGAGCAGAGCGGCTGCGGCGCGGAACGTCTCAAGTACGACTCGAGTGGATAACAGTCAAAGTTCACGAGGAACTGCAGTATTTCCACAGCCCCGACTCCCGGGGAGACAGGGGCTTGAGAGAGTTTGGGAGGAGATGTTCGATCTGGCCCGGCCCGTAGGAAGGGAATTCAGTCTTAGGTGGGTTCCCGACCCTCCTCCCCGTACTTGCTGGAATCCATCACCCCCCCCTCCCCCAGGAGTTGAAATGACCATTTTGGGGTTCTGGTGGCCACTTCTGCCTCCGCCCGCTCTGCCATAATAACGAAATACCGTTCCTACGAGATGGAAAAGTGACTGTCTGCGGGGGGAGGGGGCGGTTGGGAGAAGCGGCGAGAAGAGAGAGGTTCCGTGGAGCAAGGTGCCTCTGTCCTAATAGGCTGAGATTCAAACGGCTGCGGCACATTTTTATGGGGGCTATACCCAGATTGCTGTTATGAAATACAAGTCAGATTTATGATCTTTTTCATATTGAACATGATATGCTATGCTAACGCTGCATGTGACAGTTTAATCAAATCCATTTGTTACCACGACGCTAAAAGGGGCCGCTGGGATTTTAGGATCACGGGCAGAGTTAGGGAAGCATGTGGCTTTGTCATTCGCCATCATTTTGCACACTGCCACACGGCGAGGGGCTCCGTGTGTGCGCCGTGTCGCGTCTGGCCGCCCTCGTCCCTTCCTCCACGCCCCCGCCGCCGCTCCGACCCGCTCCCAAAGTGGCTTCACAATAGTCCGTCCTCCGAGGTGTAGGCTGCGCACCAGGTCCGCACTCGAGCTAAAACCGAGAGACCCCCTTCCACTTCTACCTTTGGGCTGGGCGCTCAATGCGAAGCCGCTGCAACTCAGGCACGCCTAAATCAACTCATGCAGAAAAAGGAGAAAAGTTTTGGTAAGGTTACAATCTATCATAGATGCACTTTGCCAGCGCTCAGCACTCTCGGCTACTCCAAAGCCTTCCTGCTCTTCCGCCGCTTTTGTGTCTTTCGAAAAGATCCGAAATATTATTGTTGTAACTGCTTTGAAAGACTGCTGCTTAAACCAATTAATCTTGCTAGGTGCAACAAAAACTGTTACATTCTTTGCAAATCATCCCTGTGTGGCTGCAAAGACACAACCACAAAAGGCTGGAGCATAAACTCCTCAAGGGATTCTTTGTTAGAGTGTATGTATGTTTCTTATTTTTTTTTTTTTTTTTTATTTTGCATGTGAGCTGCATCAAAATTGAACTCAGTCTTGCAAATCTCTTGTTGGCCTTTGCCAAGCACTAGCACTTTGCTGCCATGGTAACTGTAATTAAACTGATAAGAGTGGAAAAATGTCAGTATCTCTGAGCCTTGCAGCTGCATTGGAGAAAAAGGGAATCAAATTGGTTCCCAGCTCCATTGCTCAGAAAGGGGAGGGGTGGTGGTGGGAGGATGGGGAGGGGGTTGGGAGTTGAAGGGGCAGAACAGAGTTAAGCAGCTCCAGCGCCTGAGATCTGGGGACATCTATTTGCATTGTTGTCCCTTAGGGGGCTGCAGCCTGTAGGGATGCTCTGGGCCAGTGAACAGAGAGAAACAAGCTTTTAGGCCCAATCCAGTTCTCCAGTCCGGGCTGGGGGCTGGGGAGAGGATGAAGATGAGCAGGAGGAGAGAAAATCTTTTGTTTGGTACCTTCTTGGCAATCGAATGGCCGGTGTTGGCCAAATTCTTTTCATCTGTGTCACTGCTCCCAGCTGCAGAACCTGCATTCCCATTTTCGCATCTTCCTGAGGCACCTCATCTCTGCCAACCCCCTCTATGTATTCCGTCTTCCTCTTCCTTCTCCCAAATTGTCCTCTGTGAATCTTCCGAAGGGGACAAAATGTTTTCCATTCACTACGTGTAGTTAGTCCAAAAATATAAAAGACTGGGTCTAAGTGCTGCAAACCTTTTATTATGATTATTTTTTTCTAAGCCCCTGTGTGTTGTGGAGTTGTGGTTACTTTGTTGTGTTAACTACTGAAGCTGAGACTGCGCGGATGAATGGCACAGAACAAGGGAACATAATGGAGGCAATCAACCGTTAGGCCGCCTCACAATGCAATCCAGGCAATTAAAAGCTCACCAGAGTTTAAATGAAATGGTTCTACTTATTTCTGCACACCACACTGCACAGGCTATTATTTATGTCTTTTTTTAATTATGATTTCCCTTAAACTGTCAAATAACTCAGAATGGCAGGGTCTCAGAGGCAATAAGAATTTCCCTCGGAACAATTTACATGCCAATCTAAAACTAGTTATGAGTCCTGATGTGCTATAAGCAACTTGTGAAATGTTTCTCAGCACCGAACACAGAACTCTACCCAGACGCGTTCTGCCGGATGCAGAAGAGAGGCTGCCGACTGCTTTATGCCTGTTTAGGTACATGGCAACGTGGTGACTACAAAATAGTTCTTTTTTCTACAACTGTTAACTTGCAGAGTATCGAAAACATTTCCTTTTCAAGAGCAGTGGGATGATGTTTTCTGCAGGAAGTTACCAGGATGGAGCAGAAAATATCAAACTCCTTCTACGCCCAAGGCCAAACAGAATGTAAGAGTTTCAAATATTAATTGGCCTCTGAGTGCTAAATTAAAATGTCAGCACAACAAAAACATTTTGTGAAGACAAGCAGGGTAGAGTTGTCCCAAATGTTGGTACCCCCTATCTTGGTTGCAAAGCATTGTGCATAAAGATAGGTGACCTTCCACGCTTGATGATGGTAACACAACTCAAGAGAAAACAGAGCTTAGCTACGACAAAGAAGGATGTGGACAAAATATTTTCAGCTTGGTGATATAAAAAAAATAATAGCCTTATAGATTGGATAACTAGAATAGCCACTCTTAATATGTCTCTAGATGTTTTCAGTCATGAAATCCGGAATGTCATTTAGTAAATCACAGTCTCTCCCTCCCCCAGGTAGATGGTTAAGTGGCACCTGGGTATGTTCTGTACTGTAATTAATGGGATTCATTCCTTGTGGAACCTTGCGAGAAGATGGTAACTAGTTCTGATCAAAGACACTTCATTTGTTAGAAGTTCTAGAGAATGAGATTTAGCAGAGCTATCAAGGGTTATGATTAATCTACACTAGACCCTGAGCTCCTTCAAAGAAAAGGAACAGAGAGCCGGCTATAGGAATACCACCTGCTGTTCTGTACAAATACAGCTGCTAGTCTGCAGCTCCGAGGACCACGGCTCTGCATCCCATGCAGAAAGAGTAGCTACCTTGATGCCTCACTGCCGGTCCCTGCTCCATCACTCTATCAGAGAAGTTATTTTCTAATGGAAGTTCAACATCATAACACTATTATGTGAAATTCATGTATCGTTTGTAGCTAGAAAAGTTCTTCTGCTGTGAGGGTACGGGGTGCCTTGATGTCTCTTAACAGTGTGATTAAAAAAGAAAAAGATTGTAAAGATAATGAAGGTGCAGGCTTCATCATCAGGCATCAGAGGAAACTGAAGAAGGTTTAGCTGTTTTGGAGCAGGAAACACACCGAAAATGCTCTAGATTAGAGCTTGGCATTTCTTACTTGAGACTGTTTCAAGTGCAGGCATTTGGTGTCTTGTGTCGTTCTATGTTCAAGTTTCAAACTTTATGCCTTAGAGAGGAGGCATAATTTAGCAGCAGGATCTCTGGACTGTAAGAAGGCCACCAAGTCTAGTGCTTAACTGTCATTCAGCTTTGAGCGAGTCCCTTAACCTCTCTTAGGCCTCTGTATCATAATTTGTAAAATGAAGGCATTTGGAATCGAAGTCTACAGTACTTTATAGTGCTTGAAATGAGTTATTTGATAAATATGAAGCTCTGAATAGTTGGTCCAGCTTTTTTAAAAGCTGGGTATTTGACATTTAGGAGAGAAGAAACTCAAAGGCAAATACCCTTTCACTGAAAAAATTTCAGTCACGTTGTAGCACCCATAGAACTCAGCTAGACTCCTTATTTATGATGGAGATATGTCTCTAAAATATATAAATGTCCCTATGTCTAGCCTAGTATGTATGTAATATATGTATATAATATATATTTGCATATGGATGTTTGGGTAACCTTATATATATTTAGACTTTGTCTTCTATTGTTTTTTCTTTCCTCTATAAAATAAATAAGTGCATGTTTATGATAATAAATTACATAATCCTATAGTTTAATTTTATATAAAAGCATGTAGTATATAGTTAGGTAATCTGCCATTAGTAGAAGCACTGACTGATGCTTGTGAGCGTAAGTACATTTAAAAAAATTTTTAACACAATGAATACTTTGAAATATCAAGGGGACAGGGGGAAGTCTTTGGAGGCAAACAGGTATTATAGCATTGGTGAGCTTTTCGGGAGACGGTACTCTGCTTAAGTATAAACATCTCTACTGCTAAGTGAGGTTAGTGCATCCCATAAGGGTGCACTTTCCTTCTGCCATCAAGCCCGTGTTAAATGAAAATTTTCACCAATAAAGGAAAACTCATTTTTGACTTCTACAGCCTGCGCACAGACTACTTTGTTAAACAGCTTTCTTTGAGCTTGTTAGCCATTTACTCATATTTTCTCCTGAAAGGAACTTCTTTATGTAGAAAATGGGGATTCTATAAAATTATTTAATATTACTTAACTTCTTCGTGTATATAGGATCAACTTACCAGGGGCCACGTGAATTCTTTGTTTTACCACTTTATAGGTGTGACTTCGTAAATGGTTTAACAATGACTTAACAAAGTTTGAGACTCTTTTATTTCCAAAATTTAGTTCGATATCTGTACGGCCCTCAAAAAGAACGTCTAACACCCCTTGTAAAAGGCAATCTGAAATATTTAACTTGGTGGAGGTCTTTGGACATCTTCTGATTCTTTCCTGGAGTCCCAGCTCTCTTTTTTTGTTCTTGTCTTCCTTTAGGTATACAAATGCTCTCAGTCCAGCCAGACACCAAGCCGAAAGGTTGTGCTGGCTGCAACCGAAAGATCAAGGACCGGTATCTTCTAAAGGCGCTGGACAAATACTGGCATGAGGACTGCTTGAAGTGCGCCTGCTGTGACTGTCGTTTGGGAGAGGTGGGCTCCACCCTGTACACTAAAGCTAACCTTATCCTTTGTCGCAGAGACTATCTGAGGTAGGAATTAGCCTTGCACACCAGTGATGACTGGATTCCTTTTAAAATACCTTTGTAAGTGTCTTTGTGGGTTTCATTCATTTCCTTCCTACTAGCCTCTATTCCTGAAGGATGTCCACCTAGCAGCATTCAAAATGCTGCCAGGTGCCTGTTCCGCAAATGATCGCTTCAGCAATGGCCAGGAAAACACAATATATCTCACAGTGTTCCCATTTATTTGCCTTACCTGATGCTCCTACCTGGGGATAGGTTATTCCACTGCCTGTATGGAAACTGCCGGTTCACATCAAGGATGTATTTGGTAGAAATCAGCATGCAAGATGTTTTATTAGCACAAAAGTGACAAGGTCAGGCTGAGTATCGCACAAAGTAATTCAGCGATCTTTCTGTTTCAGATTTGTCAGAGAAAGTCAGTTTGAAACTCTTAACTGGCATTTGTTAGTAAGGTGTTTATCGTACAGTGTTGAAAACTTTCCCCAAGTGTGAATACACCTCCTTCCACCCACCATGGCATTCCAGGTGATCTTCGCAAAGATAGCACTGAAAGTCGAACAGCCTAAGTCTTGCCAGTAGCTCTATGGAAAATAACAAAGTAAAGACCTCCATCATTATGGGGAAATGATAGCCACTCTCCAAACTGTAAACCTCTGACTGGTTTCAGGACAATGCAGATGTTCTTGCTTCTGAAGCCATGAAGCAGACTAAACTTGTATCTTAGTGTTTACTACTCAGCACATGAACTGGTATTTAAGAGAAATTATTTTGCTTTTCAGGGAATTTTGTGACTTCATTCAGCTGCAAATTACTGATATTAATAAAGTAGGGTCTATCAAATTAGAGAAATGATATATGGCATCATTTGGGTTTTCATATTTGATACGATTAATCATTTTTCTAGTCTGACATTAAGTGATTCATTTTGAATTTTTTTCCCTTATGACACAAAATTTATCAATCAGCAGTAACTCCTTGGTCATTTCAGGATGTGTTTTCTAGGGAATTTGGTGCTGCTTCGTATATCATTCAGTTACTTTCAGTCCAATTCAATGTTTATATATAAGAACATATTGTTTGATGAATGGTCATTACAAGAGGGTGAGTCCAGTACTGTTTATCAGATTCTACTCTCTCCCCTCTTAGGACCGCTTCATCTGACAGCCCCCTGACTAATTACAACCACTTGCTACTACTTCTCTGTGTTCCGGGGGCACAAAATACATGTAAGATGCCAGCAATGGGAATGGGAGGTGACTATAGGCAAGGAGTTCCCTAACTAACACAACTAATCAGAATTAAGCTATTCCGTGAATTCTTTCAGGCTCTACAGTCTTGGAACTTTCCTCTTGCAAATAAAAATTTCTCCTCTGCTCATTGTGAATTAGAGCCTGATTTCTACATAGAGTCTTTGTATTTGCTTTTAGTGACTTGACTTTGCTTCCTACTTTTGCTTTATCTTCCTACCCAATAGCCGTGGGCTTTTGGACTCTGACTTCTGTTTACAATTGCAGTATCTCCAGTGGATTCATGTAACAACAGTTCCAAAACAAGGAGTTTATATAGTCTGGGCAAGATTAAAGTGTTCTAATAAACAATAAAGACAAAAATTAAGTCAAATTTAAAGAGAGTCTCTTGAAATCTCTGGATGTTTTTAAATCAGAAATGTAAATTTGCCATGAAATACATGTGTCGCGAGTGAAACTGTTTTGCAGTTTCTACATAGTAGGGAGCAGAGAAAGTAACCTTGTGTTGTTTTAATCTTCCTTATGGTAATAAAAATAAGTTGTTCAACTGGTGTTTGGTAGTCTTAAGTGTATTGTTGACGGGAATTTCTCAAAATAGTTTTCATCTCAGAAATCTTTATCTCTAAAAGAGTCTATATGTTGCTTTTTGTGATACAACTTTTAGTTGATTTCTGATAGGCTCAAGCTTTTAATCTTGTTACCTTATTTTTAAAAAATCATACTCTTTCAAATTTAAACCCTGGTCCTGGTTGCCAATATATTCATTTCTCAGAGTACAATTTCCTCTTACATTGGTCATTACCACATTAATGGCCAGTTGTTATGTTAACAGCCTAAGGGTTGTTAACATTTCAAACTAAGCTGTTAACAGCAAGCTTATCCCTTATTTAAACTGAAGGTTTTGTTGTATATAACGTGACTTCCTTGGCAAGGAGTAATTCATCAACACTTAAAAATTGCAGAAGTGAAACGGGGAAATGGTATGTGTGTAAAACACCACGTTATGTGTTATAGATTATGCCGCAGATGTGGTATTTAGTTTTATGTAGAAAGTGTGTATCTCAGTGAAATTATGTCTATGTTTAAAAGCATATGTCTGATTGGCAAATTAAAATAGTCTGATTCTGTATGTCGAATAGACAAATACGTTCAGGCAAACTATTTACCAATTAATTTCTTTGAATGGGTATAAACAGGCATTCAAAAATGCTTATTGGATGCCTGCTGTGTGAGAGGCATGATTTTGAGTCACGGACAAAAATTAACTAAGGGAAAAAGGGAGGTGCACCTCAAACTGTTACTATCTAATTGTTTATTAATTACACAAAATCTGCAATATGATCAGTGAAAATAATTTTTCTCATTTCCCTCTTAGTTCAGTACATTTCCTTCTTAAGCCAATGCTTAACCATTTAAATCCTATTAAAAAGTAGTTTCGTTTGGTTTTCGGGTCTTCGGATATTATGTAATATCTTTGAGGCACAAACGAGCCGTAATAATTTACAGGCTTGTGTTTCTCTGTCTAAATTACTCGGCATCTAAGTAAGACTATGGAAAATGATAATGAAAAAAATTGCTTACCTGTACCAGTAAATTATGGGTTATAGATATTATCCTGGGCCAGATAATTTTTCATATCTAGAGAAGAGTGAAATATTTTTTGCCAACTGTATTTAACTTCCTAGTTAACTTCTCCTTCCAAAAGCAAAGACAAAAAACACTTTTATTGCTGAACAGTGAATCTTGAAGTTGTAACATTTTATTTTGCCTTATTCTAAGTAGTGATAATGGTGACATGTTTTTACAAGTTCTTTGAATGATGAGTACAAGAATTTAAATCATAAGATATTTTCTTTAGGGTATGAGAAACTATTACTGCAGTAAACTTGATTTTGCTCAGATTTTTTTTTCTCCTTCAAGGCACAGTTAGCTATATTTACGAAAAAGAAAAGATTTTTACAGTTTGTTACTGAGTTTCAAATCTTAACAGTTCACTTTCCATAACAGGGCTGATATAATATCTTTTACTTTTCTGGAGAATATAAGATACACCTGTCTGATGAGAGGGAATTTGCCAGTTTTTAAGATTGTTGTTCATCCTCGGAAATTCATTAGAAAAAGGAACAGAAAGATTGATTTTTTAAAACTTCCTCTATTAAACATGCTTTCTGACTTAAACTATGAAGTTGGTCTGCCCACTAATATTTATTTGCCAAGACCTAGAAATGAATCTGTTAAAAATGTATCCAACACATTTATATTTTTTTTATTTTTAAAAGTTGTTTATGACAAAGTAGATATGGAAGCATCTTTCTGCCTTGAACCAGAGAATGCATAGATTAGCAATTACTGTGTAAAACTAGTCAAGGTTTAGTAATGATGTTTACAGGACTATGTAGCTACTGCTAAACTATCTAGCATTCTGATTTGAGTTTGGAAAACATGAATAAAGTAGCTATTAATGTATCATCAGTTTTAGAATTAAGATTTTATGTCAAGTGTTACAAAGTCAGAACTAGGAGATACAGCAAAATACTTTACTTCTCAGTTTGGAGACAGTGTAGAATATCAGAATTTACCAGTTAAGCTGTTGGACCATTTTTGTCAGTTTTTTAATTTAAGCCTGCATTTTCTTACTTGTAGTATATTTTAAGCAGTAAGTCGATGAAGGCTCTATCTTGTATCTCTGTGAATGGTGTTTTACCAGAGATTGTACTCAAAGCTGTTTGCTGTGATACTTGCCATGGAAGCTGCATACAGCTCTTCTATATGAGAAACAGAAAACGTCTTATATAAAATTTAATGCAATTTGCTATTTTTATATGTGAGGATGATTTGTTTAAAATGAAAGTACTGGGAAAGAATGATGCTTCATGCTCTACCACAGTTGCCAATTAACAAAAAGGATTTGAAGCTTCTATGCTGATTGCAAATTTTATGTGCTTTAATATAATAATATTATTTTACAATAGAAAATTAAAATTAAATGCTACGTAGAGCATTAACCTGGCTATAACTTTATTTCACACTGATCAAAATTGGTACTTATAAATTTTTATATAAGGTTAACTTTATATTAGTACATAATTATGGCCTTAAAAGTAAATATAAATACATTATTAATGTTATTTTATCTGACAGTTAATTGCACAGATTCTTTCTTAATGCTGACTGAGGTGTTCATTCTGTTTTTCCTGCTTTGTCATCTTTTTAACATTAGGTGGTTGAAAGTATCTCCCCCGGGAAAGCAGTACATTATTATTTGAAATATAACTTTTTATTGTTTTAAATTCCAAAAGATTAATCTTTTATATGGAATGAAACTCCTCCCAAATAAACTTTCTTTTTCCTAAGAGCTTCATTTGAGCTTTCTTAACACTTTATAATAGTCATAACTTTTATCGTATTTAAATGTCTCAGCTCCTCTTAGTATTATGAAATATTTTGGCATCTGAGTGTATTAGACTCGAGGGTCTTTGAAAAATACTGCTATATTCCCTGTAAATTATCTTACCTTATTTATAGCTTTATAAAATATTGTAATTTTAAGTCCATTTTTCTGTTTATCATAGGAAAGCATTATTGCATTCTATTTCAAACAGTTTAGACTTATATCGTTCGTGGACCGGTACAAATCAGGAGTGGTAATGTTGTTTTGTACAATACTTTGGGAGAGTGCCCCTTGCTTTAGGAAAAAAGGGTCAATCCACCCTAGACTTCCTGAGCAACAACCTCTCTGCAACAATCTCTGTTAAAAATATCCTATCTATCAATACACAGAGAATTTCTTATTTGTAAATTTATCTACAATATCTGTCCTTAATTCTGTAATACACCCATTTTCAGTGAGTGAGTATTTAACTAATTATTTTAGTTTTGTGCCTTTCTGTTTTGGTTTGTTTTATAGACTTGAGATATTGTCACTGGAAATAACCCCCACCAAAAATATTAGAAATACAAAAAATACTTCACACTGTTTCTATCTCTTTACAGTTTTTTATCTTTCCATAAAGCACGGAATACTTCAGTCAGGATAGTTTTTACGCATAAGATGGATAAGTTAGACATACCTGACTTCGCAGAAAAACATTCTGTTCCTACAAGTATATTTAAGATTAAATGCATCCGGAAGAACTGCATTTGAGAATTGCCAAAGCTGCTTATTTTGCACTTTATAAATACATAGAACTCTCGGAAAGAATCTCTATTTTTGGTTGCTCTTAGAGTATATCAGAGTAAGCCAGCACTTCATTTATAAACTCACCATTAACTTCCATTAAGCGACTAATAATAAATTTTAATGCTGTTTTGACTGCATAAACATAATTTATTAAGGAATCTCATTTTAAAAATATGCTGAAAGTAGTAATTTTGTAAATGGTTTTGATGACTATATGCATTGTAGAAATGTGTTATGTAGTTCAGTTTTCTGCCTCACATAAAAATTATATAGGCTTAAAGAAGAATTGCACCAGCCTAAGCGATCACTGTATTTTTTCTCATTACACTGTGAGTCATTGAAATATTATTCTGGTATTTGGTTTGAAAACATTTCCCAGTTCCCATGAGAATGTCTTCTATCCTTCAGAATTATACACTGTAACCTCATCCCATCTTCCAAGCAGAAACTAGCTAACATTTCTCACTTTCATCAATAATTGTTAAAATATATGAATTGTAAATATACAAGATCTTGAAAACAAGGAAAGTAAAAATCAAAATAGCAATAGTCTATCAATCAACCAGATGGCTTTTTAAAACAGCATTTACATTAGCCATGTTTCTTTAAAAAGGCATTTTCCTTTCCTTTTTAATTTTTTAATCGGTTTACATAAGCAATGACTCCTACTGATTCATGGCATTTCCCTTTGTAAGCATCTAAAGAGATGTAGGTGTATGTATGCATGCTGCACATACAGATGTTAGAATCTATACAACCTTAGAATGAGCATTGACTTTTGTCATAATTTACTTTCACCAGATCACCATGGTCTGGCACACTTTGAAACTTGTAAAATTCAGATGCTTGATGCCAGCTAATTCCTTAGTACTGTAAACTATAGCACTGACTTATTCTTATAGAGTGTTCACCATTCTAAGAGGAAAGACAATTTTTGTAATACTGTAGAATGCCTAAATTTATTCCCTTGTGATTTTTATCACCCAATTCTGTTTTTCTTAGCTCTGATGGAGTCTGATACTGTCTGTTCCATTTCTGTTTCTACCATAATTGCTTACTTGTTTTGATGATTAACTGTATGTTCCCCTTTTCAAGGTATTTATAAGAAATTTGCTTTGGAGTGGAAGTTACATTGTGAAGCCAGAAATGTGGCGTTTAGTTTTGTTTCTTATCTTAAAGCAATTTCTTTTGCTTATTGAGGTTTATTGCCCCTTATTATCCATATGAATGGATAACTTTTCCCTAAAAGAATTAGGACCTAAACATACCCTTTTATTATATTCATCAAACATATTTACTGTATTACAAACACAGTCACTATAAATTCCACATCAGTCACTTGGGTATTCACCTGTGCCATTTTTGCTTTCTGCTCTATACTATCAAGACTTCTTGATAGACCTTCTTCTTCTCGACAAAATTTTTTTAATTATGTAAATATTCCAAATCTTTTGCTGAATTCTTTTACTCCATACTGTTGGTTTTTTATGATGCAGAATTGTCTAGCTGTGGACTTTACTGGTTTAAAACAAAATCACACTTGAGATAAATAATCATCTCGTAATAGATCTCTGATTTGAAGTTGGAAAATTAACATTAAGCTGCATGTATTAAGTTAGACTCTAACCAGCGTGTGTTGTTATGATTCAACGTAATATTAAAAACTCTCCAACTGGGCTACTGGGAAAATAAAAAACTCTTAAGAATTCAAAGATTATTTGCAGAGGAGTACACCAAAGCCATATTTAAGTAAAATTGTTATTACAAATTCAGTAAATCATTGCCTACAGTAAACCCATCCTGTTAATAAAAACAGAAAATCAGTTTTAGTAAACATAAATATCAAATATGACATGGATTAGTAATGGGGCAGGGCATGTCATAAAACGTGGTGATGATTACATATAATAGTAATCTATATACCACCAAGAAAAAATAAATCCCATCTCATTTATGCTGTGGGATCCCAACATGCAACTTCAAGGGGAAAAAGGAAGTTTTAGACATCATTAGTTTATTCTGATTTCTGAAAACGTTTAAAACAATGTCCTGTTTTTATTATAGCAATTCTAACAGAGGTGCATACCATTTTTAAAACTATTCTTTTTTTTTAATTTTTAAAAGATTTTAAAATCTCTTAAGTAATGTCCTTTGATAGATTGCTCACATTTCATCAAAAAAAAAATAGAATCAAGACTGTTAACACTTTAAAATACTTTATGGCATTGAGTGTGATGCTTATTTTGTGTTTATCAACCACTCAATAAAAATAAATTCTGACCAACAGCTGCACATTAGACTGAATAAGATAAGTGATTAGTACCTGTGCCTTTGCTTGAGTGGAAGGGTCTGGGGGTAGATAGGCAAATGAAAAAACAATCATAGCTTCTAACACTAAAAGTGAGTACTGGTTTCAATGGGCAGGTTTATTTAGTTTTGCAGGTGAGAAGTTCAGCTTTACTATACTATGAACATAATTTTAAAGCCTGTAAGTATTACAAGTGAATATCCACTGAGGGATGTCTGTGCTTTGGGAGATAGAAAGAAATAATACAATAAGTTATTGAATTATCTTCAAACTTAGCAAGTAGTATTTTCTGTGGCCATTTATTAGGAAAAAAACATGAAAAAGGTTCTGAGCTACAAGAATCCCTTCTTTCCACAATGTGTTCTTGCTGAGTGGATAGGACTGGGGTTTATATTTATGATTACATGCTTTGCCATCTCTTTCACAGTTTAAAAATGAAACCATTTAGTCACTTAACAAATATTTGAGTGCCAATATTTCATTTCTATAAATAATGTAGAATCTTATATTTCTAATTAATTTTGTATAAATACAAAGGTATTAATATTTTACTATATAAAGAATAAGGTAGTCTAGGAAATTTGGGAAGAACTTATGGGCAAGTTATTTCTCATATTTTTTACGACTGATGTACTCACCACAGTTGAATAACTAAGGAAAATATGTAAAGAGTTTTAGTGTGGTTATATCCCATGGAACCAGTACGGTGAATGAGAAGAGGTATAATCAAGAATGATTAGAAAAAAATTTTAAGAAGGGGGGTTATACATAATAAGTAAAAATTATGCTCTGTAAAAATCCTTTTGTAAACAAGTAGTCCTATTATAAAAGAAGAGTTTTAGGCTTCATAGTTTACTTTTAGATGCAGAGTAAGATAGAATTAGCTCTGTAACCTTCATGCTGTTTGCATCGTTCACCTCTTACTGCAGATATTGGTAAGTTATCAACAGAGGTATAATTGACATCCCTGTCAGAACACTTAACATCCTTGTTCCCCATTTTTCCACTCAAAAAATATTATTCTATATACTCTAGGTCCTGTACAAAGCCCTAGGATACAGCACTGAGTAAAACACAGAAGTAACTCCTTCCCTTAAAGAGGTTATATTCTAGTTGGGGAAGCAGATAATCAACAAACTAAGTATTGAGTACATTAGGAGATGATAAATACTACAGGAAAAATGGAGCAGTGTAAGAGGTTTGCAGAATTTGTATTTATGGGTGAGTGTGCCTGTGTATGTGTGGTGGGGAGATAAGGCTTTGAAAAATTAAACAGTGTAGACAGGGACAGCCCTGTTGAGAGGGTGACTTGAGTAAAGACCTAAAGAAAGTGAAGGAAATAGCCATGGGGATGTACAGGAAGGACATTGTAGGCACAGGGAACAGTCAGTACGAAGACCTTGCAATGGAAGCTTTTCTGATATGTTTGAGGAACATCAAGGAAGCTAGTGTGGTTGGAATGAGTGAGAGGGCAAGAGGCAAGGCTTACAGGCAGCCACTATGTGGTCCTGTGGTATCCCTGGTATCACTGTTACAACAAAGAACACACCCTATACTTTTCTAAATGTCAGGGAAGGAAGTGGCAATACTTCTGTCCGAGAACCCCTGTGAAGCTTACTCAGGCTGTTAGAGACTGAATTCCATTTGGGATAACAGAACTCGTCTGCTAAATTGAAGGGGATTATTTTCATGTATTATTTACTGGTATTTTTTTTTTTTTTGGATGTCTTTTTATTTGGCCTGAGTGATGACCCTGTGTGATTACATAATAGTTGTGAAATATGCGTCTCAAAATAGACATCAGGATTAGGTCACTTGACTGTTGCTAATTCGCGAGAGATGGTATAGTTGTGTGTTTGAGTTCAGATTGACACATCTACATACATCTACTATATAATGGAGTATTTATACATCATTAGATTTCAATATGAAATACAAAGGAATGTTCATATTGATGAGCTAGGGCTGCCAACACAGCACGTATGAAGGTAATACCTTGGCCAAAGATGTCATTAAACTCTGCCCTGATCACAATGTAATTGATATTTTTGAATACTTAGGTAATAAAAATTGCCAAGATAAGGATTTTTCAAAGGCTGCCAATTTCTACTCTTAAAGTAGAAACATCAGTTATTCTACGTCTGAAAGGTGATTTTTTTTTCGTTATTTTTAAAGTCAAGCCAAGTCTTATTTAATGAAATTATTTTCTCGTACAAAACATTTAAAATAACATATTCGCTCTAATTATCATCAATGTTTCCAAACCCAGCATTAAGAGAAAACACATCAGACATATTGTTATTTAAAACAATTGAATCACATTCTTGATAAGACAGATGTTACAGAAGTGTTCTGTTTATACTTATGCTTTGCACCCCTCACCTAACCCTAGCTCACTAATTTTAATTTTGCATCAAGGAGAGCTAAACATTCATCTTCAAAACTAAAAGATTAATATGCATTCTTATTTGTGAGAGTGGGATCTGGATATACAAGCTGTCTTTACTTTTGCAATTAAAAGTTATATTTAAACCTTAAGTACAAATCAAAGTACTTGAGCCTGTATTTAAATTTATAAAATATAAAACGATGCATCATGGGTATTAATGATGCATCATTAAGAAGCTTTACATTGAATCTTACAGAGAGGCACAGCATGAATGGGTGAGCTTTCAAAGCGGTGGCCATCTATCCTTCATGCATAAAAAAATCTTGAACATAATTTCCAGAAAGCTGCGAGGTGGTGGCCAAATGACTTTCCAAGTCTTAATTCCTGCTGTCACCCTGCACATCCTGAGTGTTTTGGGTTTTTTTTCCTATTACAGTTTCTAGCAGCCCTCCTATTCTTTTTGGTAGATGGGCATGTGTTCTAACTGCCATCTTGTCCTCTTTTAAGTTCAAACCTATATTCTTAATCACTTTGTGATTCTTACCTTCCAAAACGGATCAATTTGAGCTTGATTTTAAGGAAAGGTCATTTGATCTTGAGCTGATAATCTGCTGTTGAAATAATCTTGTC
Organism: Physeter macrocephalus; assembly: GCF_002837175.3. Lineage (NCBI taxonomy): Eukaryota > Metazoa > Chordata > Mammalia > Artiodactyla > Physeteridae > Physeter > Physeter macrocephalus. Next base: position 64,941,335 of record NC_041219.1, on the reverse strand, counting down.
AGTGGTATTTATTAAACTAACCATTATCTTTAGAATAAAGATCACACGCTTATTTGACTAAACATGTTAAATGCTTTGTCTTCTCGGTTAACTGTGGATTGCTGCAGTGACCTGAGAAAAAAAGATATGTTTTGAGGAGATTAAAATTTTTTAAAATATTTTTGATTTTCCTTTGAGGATTTATCTGCTGAGTAGTAAACAGAACCTTTCATTTTCACCACAGCTTAGTTTTTCACTGTGATTCTGAACTCACAATCTCCTCCTACATTTCATCTTAACACATACAGTGTATTTTAAATCATTTCACTGTGTATTTCTCATCTGCCATGTTGTGTTGCATGCCCCGCCCCCCACAACTATCATTAATGGAACATTAGTCATATATGACTGTTATAATGCAGTCATCTGCTGTTTTTACCTTCTGTGACAGTACTTTATAGAAAGAAAAATGTCACATCAGTTCTTGCTAATTCCCTAACCATATGCGGTTAGACCTAATCCCTAGGTTTTAGAGGCATAAAGGTAAGGAGTACAGATGTGAGGTCTGCCCTGTTTCTACTGCTTCCCAGTTGTATGTTCCTAGCAAGTTACTTAACCTCTCCAAGCCTCAGTTTACTTATCTGTAAATCGGAATAACAAACCCATTCATAGAACTGTCAGGAAGTGTCAGTGAAACACCATAGGGAAAGAATCGAATACACTGGCCAACACTCCAATGTGAGTTTCTGTTGTTACAAAGGAAGAATTGCACTGAGTTATGAAGATAAGATAGTTGGAAAATTAAACATGAGAAGAAGATTAAAGAAACAGATTAAGATGAGGTTTAAGAATGATTAATAATCAAGAATATGAAATGCTACTAGCATAATAAGATCTTTTACCAACTTTTCATCTACAAAGAAGATAGATGAAGAAATGCTTAAATACCACATGCACCCAAAGCCATGAAGGAAAAAAATTATTTAAGAGTGGAGGGACTTCCCTGGTGGTGCAGTGGTTAAGAATCCTCCTGCCAGTGCAGGGGACACAGGTTCGAGCTCTGGTCTGGGACGATCCCACGTGCCGCGGATCAACTAAGCCCATGCGCCACAACTACTGAGCCTGTGCTCTAGAGCCCACGAGCCACAACTACTGAGCCCACGTGCCACAACTACTGAAGCCTGCGCACCTAGGGGCCATGCTTCTCAACAAGAGGAGCCACCACAATGAGAAGCCCACGCACCACAACGAAGAGTAGCCCTCACTCGCCACAACTAGAGAAAGCCCACGCGCGGCAACAAAGACCCAGCGCAGCCAAAAAAAACAAAGAGTGGAGCTTATTGGAATCTGGAACGGGTTGTTGAATTACAATTATAGTGTATTTTACATAAAGTAAGTTGAATTTGAATCTTTGGGGAATTATTGAACATGAGATTTTCTTTGTAACTGAGGTGGTAGTTTTCTAAAGTATCTTATATGCCCATGCTCTCCACACTTTATCATGTGAAAGGTCTATGGCCTTGTAAAGCATTGTATTTACTATCCCATAGGGTAGAATCATATATAAAACTTTAGCTTGCTTTAGGTTTTCTTTGTAGTCTTGATTTTTATGTCTTTTTCCTCCGGTGGCAAGGACAACTGAATGCCAGTATCTTAACTGGTATTCTTTTTCACAGTGTTCTCTAAACGTTTTGATTATATACCTTAATTCCTAAGGAAATCTAAGTGGGCACCCTCAATTTAAATATATATTTATAAATCATAAATACTCCATTGTACATTTTTAAATTAGGAAAGCAGTGTGTAAAGGCTAAGATATCAAATAAATAGAAAGGCTATTCCTTGTTTAAACGTCCCTGGGATTTATGTACCCCCAATTTGGAGAGCAGTCTTATTTTTTAATATTTAGTTTGTTAAGCTTGATTGAAAGTTGTTTGGTAGTGATACGTGTGAATAAAAGGAGGGGAGTACCAATACCTGGGAAAAGAGTTGTAAAAGAGCGATGTAGTAATTGTTTGGAAGAAAAGGACTGAGCATGGGCTAGTCTACCTGGCTCTGTTCATTTAATATTAAATCAAGGTTTGCTTTGATGAGGAACATCCAGTGCATGTGGACTCTTTTCTAATACTGTGCTATAGCCAATGGCAACATTAATATAAGGCAGGGTTTCTCTCCTTCCCCGGCAACCCCCCATTCAGGACACGGTGAGATTTTAGACAGATAAATGCTAAAAGAACCCTGTGTACCAAAGGCAGTGTTTACCGCCTGTAATACATATCATTGTTTGTCTCCTGTAGTGAAAAATACTTGTGTCGTGCTGGTAAAATGCACTCCTGACAGACCAGTGCTTGCTATTATAGGGTCCATTGCTTAAAAAAAAATGATACACTGACAGAAATACAATTTAAGAAAATTTAACACCAAGGGTAGTCAACCATGTAGACTACTATTAAGGGGCCAAAACTCAAGGCCAGGGGTTTATTTAAAAAAGAGGCACAGTTTATTTGCTGGTAGTAGGCTAAGTTAAAAGAAAAAAAAAAAAATCGAACTTGAATTCCTTGCTCTCTAGTCTGTAGAAAATTAACGAAAGCAACAGTTCAATAAGATTTTATTGCAGAAATGTTTAAGTGAAACATTTTTAAGAAGGCTTCGGAATTTTTAAACAGTTACTTACCATTTAGAAAGCTGTAACACTGCAGTGCCTAGCAAATTGTTAGCATTGGATCCTAGGCACACCCACTGATTTTCTTAAAATGTGTAGCCCGAGCTGGTTAGTCTGAAATCACTTTGTTCATTTCATTTCTGTGTGTGTAGCTTATAAATATATTTGAGATTGACAGGTTAGCAGCACCCACAATCACTACAATTTAAAATGTAGGGGCTTCCCTGGTGGCGCAGTGGTTGCGAGTCCGCCTGCCGATGCAGGGGACGCGGGTTCGTGCCCCGGTCCGGGAAGATCCCACGTGCCGCGGAGCGGCTGGGCCCGTGAGCCATGGCCGCTGAGCCTGTGTGTCCGGAGCCTGTGCTCCGCAACGGGAGAGGCCACGACAGTGAGAGGCCCGCGTACCGCAAAAAAAAAATAAAATAAAATAAAATAAAAAATAAAAAATAAAATGTAAGCTATTGTCCAGGTACCCTTATGGGCATAGTTTGGTAATTAAGTGCATTGGATTTGTAACAAGGCCTTTGGAGAATGAAAATTACCAAATATGAGATGTGATGAGATGTGTTGGATTTCAGAAGAGCAAAGAATGTACTAATGAATAAACTGCTACTGAAGGGTGACAAAGCATGTGTTTTTAAGCTATCACACGGCTGTCATATTAGGGGAGAAAATTCCATGAATTTAGATGAGATGTATTATCTAATTTTACCATTTTATTTATTTTTAATAAATTTATTTATTTATGGCTGCGTTGGATCTTCGTTGCTGTGTGCGGGCTTTCTCTAGTTGCGGCGAGCGGGGGCTACTCTTCGTTGTGGTGCGCGGGCTTCTCATTGCGGTGGCTTCTCTTTTTGCGGAGCACAGGCTCTACGCGTGTGGGCTCAGTAGTTGTGGCTCGCGGGCTCTAGAGCACAGGCTCTGTGGTTGTGGCGCATGGGCTTAGTTGCTCCGCGGCATGTGGGATCTTCCCAGCCCAGGGCTCGAACCTGTGTCCCCTGCATTGGCAGGCGGATTCTTAACCACTGTGCCACCAGGGAAGCCCTAATTTTACCATTTTAAAAACAAATCTAGGGCTCCCCTGGTGGCGCAGTGGTTGCGCGTCCGCCTGCCGATGCAGGGGAACCGG
>NC_041219.1:64916210-64937420 GCF_002837175.3 Physeter macrocephalus | reverse complement strand
TGCCGCGGAGCGGCTGGGCCCGTGAGCCATGGCCGCTGAGCCTGTGCGTCCGGAGCCTGTGCTCCGCAACGGGAGAGGCCACGACAGAGGAAGGCCCACATACCACACACACACACACAAAAAAAACAAATCTGCCATCCAGTAATATTTGATGCCAACTGTGTACGGATCACATGTTCCTTTGGGAGAAAGTTTACAAAAGTAATGCAGTAAATAATCTGAGCTTCAAGGAGCTTAACTTGGGTATCAGAGAAATAGAGAAAAGCATTGTCAACTGCTATGGAGAATCAAAAGATATGTATCTTATATTCTCTACCCTGATGGTGTACTCTTATTGCCACACCCTAGGATGGGTCTAGGGAGGCAACGGATCCTGCCAGGAAAGGATATCCCAAGATGAAATGCAGTGTCTTTGCAGTTGTCCTCCAGAAGGCAGTTGGCCCGAATCTGACAATGTTATACGAGAGGTGTTTCTAGAAGGTAATGCCTATTGTCCAGATGCATTGTCCAGGGCCTCTGATTCAGCTGTGTGTTGGAGCAGACCCAGAAGTGCTTGCTGAGGAAGCCTGGGATCCTCAGCTCCCCATTTCTGCACGCCTTTTAGTTATGTTTCTGAAATTCCTCATGTAAACTTTATCATGTCATAGTATTTCTGCACTCTGTGTTCTTGCCAGCAGTTATGACTGCTGCTTTTCTGTCCTGATTTTTTAAGAAGTTATCTTAAGGAATGAGTATCTATGGTGGATTGATTACCTGAAAAACTAGACATTAAGCTAGTTCTTCTGATGGTTTTAAATATATTCTTTGGATCACTTCAGAGAGCTATACACTTGACCTTGACCCCTCAAAATCTTTCACAGGATTGTGCATCAGGGTTTCACCATTAGCCTGCATTGAAGAAAATGTTTATAAATAGCTGCAAACAATGCAGTGTCTTAGGGATGTGGTTATAAACTCTGTTTACTGTATCACACAATGTCCTACAGATTCACTGCTGAACTTTCTCCAATCTAGAATAAGAAAAGTTCCTGGGATGCTAAATTATTAAATGGTGTTTCTTCATGGGCTTTGTTGGTCAGTATTATTTACATCTTCCCTTTTTTCTTTGTCTCCTAGGAAGCTCAAATCCAAATTTACTTTCTATTTCTAACAGCTGTTCAGATCTACATGATATGTTCATATATTCTCCAGACTTTTGTATTGTTACACATTTTTCTTTATTATGATATCCAGAGCTATTTATTTCATCTGAAGATGAATTTTGAATGATTGCAATGAGTGAACAATAATGGGAAAAAAATAGAGGTGGGAGCATAGAGCCTAATGCATGAGAAATGCTCAAATAGCTGAGTGAAAGTAATTTGGGAAAGGAAGGAAGGACGTGATGAAAATAATTCTCTGGTCTGGATATTATGTAAATATAAAATATAGGTGGATTTGAATAATATTTAGTGCAGTGTTTGAGCTCACTCTGTTGCATGAGGATTATAGCAGATATAACATTTTATGTTGTTAAATTTTCATCTTTATTGCCAGATGACTATTTAGCACAGAGTTAATCCATTATTTTAACATAAACATATGTATGAAAATCTTACTTCATGAGGTAGTAATCAATAACTTATTTCTTACAGTGATACTTTGACATAAATAAAATAGGCTGAATAATTATCTCACCAAGGGCTAAGACAGCGATTACAAACCCAAATGCTTCCAGGTTCTAGGGTCCATGAAGGTAAAATAATGTAGTGAATTGGGGCTTGCATGTCCTATCCCAAGGGAGCAACTATGACTTTATTTCAGCAGAATATGAGCCTAAAACTGCTGGTTTCTCTAGATGAACTAGATATTTTTTCTAGATCTTTAAATGAAATCTCTTAGATTTAAGATATTGGCAGCTAATTCTAATGTGCTCCATAAGCACTAGTATGTGAGCTCTTAATCAGAACCCTAGAAGTCTGGTTTTAAATACGTGACCAGGCCTTTTAACCCATACAATTGCCTGAGGTGTTTGAAAAAGTTTCTTAGCATCCCGAATTCTTGAAGACAGGATCACCATCCTGCATCCCACGTATACCCATTATATCCCTGCTTCAGAAATCTCCTGGGAGATTTTGAAATCATGGAAATGAAATTGTTTAAATAATCAGAGTGGGTGAACTACCCTGGAGAGAGGGGAACTCACTGCTCTGTGAGGTGGGAGGCCCTCCTGAGAAAAGAGCTCTTTTGCCTCTTCTTGAACCTCATAGCCATTGCAGTTTCCCTGGGATTAAGCAATATGTTTTCAGGGACCCTCACTGTGCCCAAGTTAAGACGCTTGAGGCCATCTATGTATTCTTTTTAAATTATAAACTTATACCTACTTTTTTCTCTTTAAAATTTTTTTAAAATTTTATTTTATATTAGAGTATGGTTGATTTACAATGTTGTGTTAGTTTCAGGTGTACAGCAAAGTGATTCATTTATTCATATACACATATCCATTCTTTTTCATTTTCCTATCCACTTCTAAACAGGCCATTCAGCCTTATAATTATTCATCACTGAATGAAAGGCAAATCCACTGCCACCACCCCTTCACCCATCAATGTTGATCTAATCCTCTTCACTTCCATCCCTTTCCCCATTTTCTGTATTTTGACTGCTGCCTCAACTCAACACTTTTCCATTGGGTCCTCTGGAAGCCACATGTCGTTGTCAATAATTATTCTATGTCTACAATATTTTGGCTTTTTCCATCAAAATATTATCTTTAACTGAGTTTCATCATCGCTTTAACTGAATTTTGCCTCTCCTTTAAGGAGGCAGTGTCCCTGTCAGTTGTCCATAAGGGCACAGTCCTACTTACGCTTGTAAATCCTGTGCTCCTTGAAACCAAAAGAAGTTGGCATTCTCTTGGATACACACAACCATCTCCATCCACTAATAAAAATGCATTGTCCTTCAATAAAATTCATACAATCTGGTTACACTACTTGTTACCCTTTCTCATTCCTGTCAACTTCTCTCTTGCTATAAATTGTAGGAGATTTGAAAAGGTTTACAGCCGACCCATCTGAAACCAGTCCTAACTTGTTGAACCTCCTTAACCCTACATCCCCCCAGTCCTAGGATCACATACAGCTTCTTGTCCTTAAGAAAAATATTTTATCTCAGGAATCTTTTTTTTTTTTTTTTTGGCCGCGCCATGCGGTATACAGGATCTGAGTTCCCCAACCAGGGATTGAACCCATGCCCCCTGCAGTGGAAGCATGGGGGTCGCAACCACTGGACCACCAGGGAAGTCCCCATCTCAGGAATCTTAAACTCCGTAATATCATCTTGACTCACTTGCAATACACCTGCTCTTTGATTTCAGGCATTCAGCTCTTCCATTATGTCTTTTTCTCCTAATTTGGTCAAATCTATCAGGCTTCTGTCCTTCGCTGCCCGGCATGAACCCAACTGTTGGTCATTCAAGACTTCCATCTTCTACTATGCCTGCCTTTCTACCTCAGAGCCCAGCAAGGCTCTAGGGTGACAAATTGGCATTGGTATACCACTCCCTGCTTTTCTACTCCAATAGCATGGCTGAGCATTGCTGGAAACAAGTAAATAAAATACAGATTGATGCTCTCACAAATAATTGGTTTTTCCTCTCACCCAGCCTCAAGGGATGAGCCAATTATTTGTACTTGGCCGCCATCCTTGCCCACGACCTTCAACAGCTCTACTGAACATTCACAGTTCCCCTTGAGGCCCTTTTTTTGGATAGTTGTCCTGTCTCTTCATTCTCAGCAGATGCCTTTGCTGCCTCCTTCAAAATTGAAGCCATCAGGCTTGATATAAATCAGCTTCTTACTACCATTTACATTTCATCTACTTTTCCATTTATCTTTAACTTGTTTTATCTCATCTTTGTGAATGAGGTGCTCCTGTTACTTTTCCAGTTCTATGTCCTTGGCTCCATTCCCTCCAATATCCTGTGGGTTTTCTTGTGATGAGTTATCTCCTTGCTCCTTATTATCTTTAATATTTCCTTTTCTATAAACTTTCGACCCTCAACATATGAATATACTCAAGACTTTCTGGTTCTGAAAGAAAAAAGCCTTATCCTACAGATATATGTTGGTATTGTCCAATTCCTTTATTGTCGAATATTTTTAGAAGTATAATCTCCCCTTTTTCAACCTCATCCACTTGTGATCTGGCTTCTACCTCTACTCTATTGAAATTGCTTTTCTTGATGTCTAATTGCTGAAAGTAATGGACACTTTCTCAGGGATCATCTTATAGTTTTTTTTCCTTTTAATAATGTTGATCACTCCTTTATAAAAGTTTTCTACTATCTTGGATGCCATGACTCTACACAGTTCAGATTCTTTTCTGGGTGTCTCATCCCCATCAGACACTTAAAAGTGTGAAGGAAAGTACCTTAGGAACACTGATCTTATTGAGCTATACTTTTTCCTGGGAGATATTATCTGTCTTCATGATTTTAATTTCTCTCATATTGTGATGACTCTTAAATCTCTACCTGCAGTGCATTATTCTCCTCCACGCTTAAGCCATATATATTTAGCAACTTCCTTGGCATCTGCAATTTAATGTTAACAGGAAACAATATCCAAAACTCAACTTATACAAAATTAATGTAACTCTAATATAGTACCATATAGTACCGTAACCTGATAAAGATAATATAAAAATATATAGAAACTAATTGTATTTATGATTAATACTCAAAAAGTATTAGCAACTAGTCTGTCAGTGTATAAAATAAATAATACACTAGGAACAAGTAAGATTATTTCTGGAATGCAAAGAAGGAACACCAGGATGATTTGCAACCTCATCTATTGTATTATCAAACTAAAGGAGAAAACACCATGGCTAGAGCAGTATGTGCCAAAAAGGCAATTGATAAAAATTCAGCAGCCATTGCAAAACTTCCAGCTAAAGAGAAATAAAAGGAAGCCAATTAAATACGATTGAGAAAATTTATTGAAACCTAACAGCAAATATATTAAACAGTTAAATACTAAAGTCATTTCCACTAAACTCAGGAAAAAGACAGGGATATCCACTATTGTCACTTTTCTTCAATGTGGTTTTAAAGGTTTTAGCTAATGTAACAAGATAAGAAAATGAAATAATCAGTATAAATATTAAAAAGAGAATTATTTTCTTTGGAGATAATTGGGAAAACTCAAGAATTAATAAGAAAATTTGGCAGAGTAGCTAGCTAAAAGACAAGGTAAATAGAATTTGGAGTTTTACTCTATGCCAAAAAGTGACATTTTAGAAATGGAGAAGAAAAGAAATTCATTGAGTGGTAATAAAACTTTAAAAATTCATAAGCGTTCGGCCAGCATTTATATGAAGAAATATTTTTAAAGAAAAACTCTACTAAAAAGATTGTCCTGTATTTTTCTGTTTACAAATACTGGGTAAATATAGAAAAATTTCAACTGGACTGAGGGTAGAGGTGTTATAATGGCAGTGGAATTATGAGGGTTGGTTTTAACATTGTGAAATAAAGTCAACAGAAGTGAGACTCAGATGGTGGCAAATATTTCTTGAGGATCTACTCTATTCTGGATACTGAGATAGTAGCAGTGAAAAAAAAAACAGACAAAAATCTTTGCCTTGTATATCTTATCTTTTAGTACTATTTAGTAGGTATTTGCCACCAGATGGGAACTGTGCTGAGTGCTTTACAGATGTAATCTCATGTAGCATTTGGGAACTATTATTACACCCATTTTTGAGACAAAGATACTGAGGCACAACATGATTAGGTTATTTAGCCAAAGTGCCCAAGGTTCAAGGGGTATACTTTAGTCTGCAGTAACTGTAGTCATAGTGTGCCATAATGCTGCCTATAGGAAGCAAGAGAACTATTCAGTCATACATCTGTGTTACCTTTTTAAGCCAATGGTACACCACGGCTAACTTGTTAATTAAATGTACACCTGGGAGGGTATGAAGTACCTACCAGGAAATGTGTTTCAGATCAGTGGCATCAGATACATTAGATTTTAATTCTGTTCTGTGGCTCACCAAATAGCTCCCTGTGAAGCCTGCCGTTATCTTTCTGGTGATAATTTTCTGAACAAATAGAGAAATTTAGAATTATTCTTTGTTTTTGGTTTCTTAAGCCTATTGGAAAACAGCTAAACCATTTCATAATGATTTCTCTAAATATATTAATAAAGTGAATATAAGTGGGGTGTGTGTCAGCGGTAACCCTCCGCTTATGTTGGTCTATCATTATATATATATATAAAATGTGTATATATATGTATATATATATAATATATATATATATATATATAATATATATATAATATATATATATATATATAAAATGCTAGAAGAGAAGAAATTTTGTTCTCTTTAAAAAAAAAAAATCCCTATGGAAGTTTATGACCTTTGTAATCAATGCTTTTTTTTTCTTTTTTTTTTTTTTTAACTAGGCTCTAGAGAGTGTTTGGGTTGGAAAAGGTCACCTATTTGCAATGATATTTTCTGTCAAGCGTGTGTATAAGTGTAATATACTAGACCTTAACAATGCAATATATTTCGTTGGAATAAAGAACATTTTTTTGCTTTTTTATTTCAAGTGAGACTTTATTAAAGTATACAGCTATGAATGATTTCTTCTTGAATGTTTTCTTTTAGTGAATTAATATAATTTAATTAATTAATATAGTGCTTTAAAATTTTTATTTGGTTATTAAGATGTAATTGACATATAACATTTTATTAGTTTCAGGTGTACAATATAATTATTCAGTATTTGTGTATATTGTGAAATGATCACCACAATAAATCTCGTTAACATCCATCACCACACAGTAACTATTTTTTTCTTGTGATAAGAACTTTTAAGATCTACTCTCCTAGAAACTTTCAAATATATAATACAGTATTATTAACTATAGTCACTGTGCTCTACATCCCCAGGACTTACTTGTTTTATAACTGGAAGTTTGTACCTTTTGACCCCCTTCACCCATTTTGCTCACCTCCCCAAACCCCACCTCTGGCCGTCACCAATCTATCTCTGTATTCTTAAGTCTTGGATTTTTTTGGTTGTTGTTTGTTTTAGATTTCACATATAACTGAGATCATACAATATTTGTCTTTCTCTGTCTGACTTATTTCACTTAGAATAATGCCCTCAAGGTCCATTCATGTTGCTGCAAATGGCAAGATTTCCTTCTTTTTTTACGGCTGAACAATATTTCATCGTGTATATACATCACATTTTCTTTATCCATTTATTCATTGATGAACATTCAGGTTGTTTCCATATCATGGCTATTGTAAATAATGCTGCAGTAAACATGGGGTGCATATATCTTCTCAAGTTAGTGTTTTTGTTTCTTTTGGCTAAATACCCAGAAGTGGAATTGCTGGAACATATGGTAGCTATATTTTCGAATTTTTGAGGAACCTTCACATTTGTTCTCCATAGTGGCTGCACCAATTTACTTTCCCACCTAGAGTGCATGAGGGTTCCCTTTTCTCCACATTCTCACCCACACTTGTTACTTCTTGTCATTTTAATAATAGCCATCCTAACAGGTGTGAGGTATGGAATTTTTAGAGTGAGACCTGAGCCTGGCCCAGGTTGGGATGAGTCTGTACTAAAGAGAGCACAACTTCCACCCCTCGCCCCGCTCACTCCCTTTCTACTCAACTCCTCCCACTGAAGAGGTGAGAAATTATTTTGAATTATTTATATTGTCCAAGTGAACTGGGTAAAACAATATTTCTCAAACTTGAGTAGTTTATTCAATCTTTCGAAGGAAAAAATTTCTCTTAGAATGCCTCAGATACGCCATTCCATTTGAGACAGTTGCAATAACTGTCACTTTAGGTAGTTACTTAATATTTTCTAAGTTGAATTAAGCTATAAGAGATCAAAGCAAAGTCTCTGTTGCTTGGGAAGACTTATGGGAGGAGATGAGATTGGTATGAAAGATGAGGAGAGAATACATTTCAGATGGAGTAGCTGCTCACCCAAGCACTGGAATCTACTGCAAATTTAGCAATGAGGCAAATAGGCTGGTCCAATTAAGTGCAGAGTTGCCAAACAAAATCCAGGATCCCTAGTTAAATTTACATTTCAGATCAGTAATCGGTAATATTTTTAGTGTAAGTGGGCCCCAGGCAATATTTGGGAATCTTAAATTTAGAAAAGAGAGAGAACTGTGGTCCTGTAGAATTGGCTCAGAGAGCCAACCTGGGCTGAATGAATATAATTATGTCAGTAATATGGAGCCATTGAAAGTCATTGAACATATTAATGAGGCAAAATCCTCTTCCAAATGTGTGCAGACTGGTTTGTTATGAGGAGAGAATGAACTTTTGTTGTCATTGTTCTGCCTACTTGTCTATCACTCCAGCACTAGACTGCAAACCTTTTGAGGGCAGGGAAGGGTCTTATTTGTTTGATTGTATCCAGCATCTGGTAGAAAACCTGGCAGGTAGTAGGTGCTCAATAAATATTGAATGGAAGGCAGGAGGAGGGAGTGGGATAGAATGAAATATTTAGCAATGCTTGATTGCAATAAAGTAACAACATATATAATCAAAATAGCAATGAATAATTGTCAGATGGTTAGGAAAATGTGATTTTTAATAGCTGAGCTTCATGGAAGAGTTGCAATGAGAGAAGGTTCTGGAAGCTGGAAAGGAGATTTAGGAGATGGCTCTTGAGGATAAGAAGGAGTTGGGCTTCCTCACAACATGGAGACTGAATGTTGCTGCACTTTTAGAGCTGCCTACCTCAGTTAGATACATCATATTATGACCTGTGCTTTGTGTTACTCTTTAGGGCAATGGGGTAATGATGGTAAAGAAATATCACCAGATATGATGAGTAAATATGACACCAGTTGCAAGTTTTCTGCAGCTGCTAATAGCTAAGTTCTGATGTTGCCACCTAAACCATCTTGAATATGATCCAAGACAGACCTAATTTGTTCTTAGTTTCAGCAAGTACTGATGATGTTGCCTAACATGGTCCTAGGGTAGCTTTACTTAGTGTAGCTTTGCCCTAATTGGGTTATTTCTGTAAGGTATAGTTCAGGAAATGACATGGGGATGGTGGTCTAGTCATATCTTTGTAACAGCTTCTAAATACTTTATTTTTGACTTCCACCTACATGTGTTATAGCCATTATACACTGAGTTCAAAGTGGGATTTCAAAAACAGGACCTACTGTATAGCACAGGGAACTTGACTTAATAATCTATGATAACCTATATGAGAAGAGAATCTGAAAAAGAATGAATATATGTATATGATAACTTTACTGCATACCTGAAACTAACACAACATTCTAAATCAACTATACTCCAATAAAGCTTTTTTAAAAATAGGTGATATGAGTGTAGTAGGTATAAGTAAAATTCCTATATGAAATCTATTTACTTGACAAGGGAAGAGTGCTAATTTCCAGTTATGGCCCCGCTCTGTCATTCAGTAGTTTCAAAGCATAGGAGTCTTACACGTGTCAGGCACTGAGGAAAGGAGAGAGCATGCTGTCAGGGAGCTCACTACCCAGCAAGAAAGAAACAAACAGAAGGACATGAACTGGTGCCAATGCTGAAAGGGCCATTAGTATATGAAAACAAGTGCTTAAATAGCCAAAGGAGGGTGTTACTCATTTTGCCTCAGGGAAATCAGAGGGATTTCATAGATCCAGTGGCATTTGAGGTGAATATAGAAAAAGAGTCATAGTTTGCTAGGAAAAATAAATTTAGCAGGGGCTCAACAGGCCAGTATGATAGAACAGGCATGAAAGTAGATGGTAAGTCCAAGGAGAGAACATTTTGAGGGTGAGGCACAGCTGTGGAAGGAAGACCAGGGCCAGACAGAGTGACCCTTTCATGCCTTTATGCATTTATTCTGCATGCAGGGAGGAGCCATAGAAGGTTACAGACAGAAGCAATGAATCGAATCTGTGTCATAGAAAGGTAACTGGCTGCAGAGTAGAGAGTGGAGAGCAGGGCAAGGCAGGTTGGTAGAAAAGTCATTCAGCTAGGAAATCACAGCCTGAGTCCGGGGGAGAGATGATGCATACAAAGGAGCACCTCCTTCAGGCTCATTTCTAGAAGGATGTCTCTGAGAAGGAAGAAAAAGGAAAGGTTCTTATTGCATTTACGAGCGAGAACACGCAGGGCTGGCTTTGGGGGGTCTGAGGAGAGGAGGAACAGTCAGAGATGAATTTGAGAAGTCTGGTTTGAGGGACTTGCAGATGGTCCCGAATGTTCATGTCAACATTGCATGTGACAGGGCAGGGTGGGGATGTGGTCTGCAGAAGAGAAAGATGTTATATATAAGGAGAAGCAAACTTGTTAAGTAAAGCCCGGGTGAGTGGAAGGTCTAAGGAGACAGAATTTAGCTTTAAGTATGTATAAGCCCTTCCTAGAGGTCAGGAAGTGAAAAGAGATAAGAGATCCTTAAGAGGCGATAATAGTGAATTGCCCTTGAAGTTCCCTCTGTTCTATTGGGGTAAGAGGGAGATGCGTGTAGTTCAGCTCTGGGCATGTTACATAAGTCTGAATACCTCATTTTCCCTATCCATAAAATGGGAGAATAAACTACCACCTGCGTCATGCATTTGTTGTGAGGATTAATGAGGTAACTCATGTAAAATGCTTAGAACAGTGTCAGATACAGAGACAAGACTGAATAAACATTAGCCCTTACATAATTGACCAGATTTCATATTGATATTGATTTGAGATGTTTCTTTAAAATGTAAGCACAGGAAAATATTTTGACTGATTTGTCTAATTTGCTGAGGTCTAATTATCAGCGAGGACTTAGTCTTTTAGTTGCTTTTCCATTAAAAATGCTCTGTAGACAGAATTACCTTTAGTTTGTGGACATTTATCTCATGCTTATGTTTTCTAAAATAAGTAAAGACACAATTTTAGTGGTGTTCTATTCTTGTGGGTTTACTTATTAATTTTGTGCTCCAAAAGAGAATGATGAACCTTCTATAAAAAACACAACAGACATCGTAATAGTAAGCTTAGATTATGCCTTGGAAGGCAATGCTGGGTTATATAACACATTGGATTGCCAGTGTCACCTTTCGCTGGGTAAGAAAATATCTTGTCTCTTGTGTGTTTTTTGTGCGTTTCTCTTTGTTACCATATTATCACACTGTTTTATCTGTCGGTGTGGATTAAGGGCAAGAGAGAAACTCCAGTAGAGTGAGCACCCATCTGGGTATCAGAAAACATAGACCTGCTAGGTTTCCATCAGTGCTACTAACTGACTGAAAGTTCTGAGGTGAGTCACTGCTGCCTCTGTGCCTCAGTTTCCCCAACTATAAAATGGCTGCCACCTCCCGATAAGCATGGTAGAGATAAATTTTCCTTTTACAAATGTATATCAGAATTTTGTTGTAATGGCAAAAAAAAAAAAAAACTTTGAAGTTGGAAACAAGCTATTTATTTCCCTGCGTACCCTGCAGTTAACAGAGGACAGATACGAATTAATTCCATTGTCTCAGCTAAGAACACACACACACACCTAAAACACATTGTTGGTGAAGTGCTTTGAACCTGTCAGAAATAGAGTGTAGGAAAAAGCACCAAGTAATATCCGCCTGCCAGTCTGGGCTGTCGGGAATATCCATTATGCCATCTGTCACAGGAGATTTTAGGTTGGAGAGCAGCAAATCCGTGGCTGGGGACTCAAAGTTCAAAAGCAGGAGGCCTCTCCTCTCTTCAGCACACCATGCAGCGTCTAAATCGCTATCCGTTTTCAGCCGATTTCGTTGATCATACATCGTGAATCTGCAACTTCATAAAAAAGGAAGGGAGGGAGGGAGGAAGGGTAAAGAAAAAAGCTGCAAAGAGCCATCCTTTAGAAACCGTTCCAAGGGTTCTGTAATTTACATCCACGTGATTGCCACGTGTAATAGCAAATTTCGAGCCCTGCTCTCTTCCTCTAACTGGTTCCGGGGTTTGGTGGTGTAACACCACCACATTTTTGTAATAGCAAAGATGGACAGACTGGTTGGAGGAAGACTGGTTTTCCGGAGGGAAGGGGTAAGCTGCAGGTCCACCACGTGGCCACGTCTGCTACTTGGGGAAAGAAGAGAAGTACCAATTAGGCGGTGGAGTAACGTGCTTCGGGCGCGGGCTCCGGTTCCTAATACATTCCTTTCTTAATGTGACTTGATGTAGATGGAGTGAGGGCCTATCAGGTGTGAAAAGCCCTGCTGCTCCTGGCGTGGAGTGGCCTCCAGACGGTGATTTGGCAATGTCAATCTAGTCATGCTTGATTTCGACACTTAACGTGGTAAAGCAGGATTTCTCTACCCCCGATCAACTTCTCAATTAGCAAGCTGCCTTGTGTAACGGCCTTGTTTTGCAATCCCTCAGGGCTGCTTCAGGGGTCATTAGGGTGAGAAAACCTGAACACCAGTTCCGGCTGGAGTCGAGCTGGGAAGGGAGCCTGAGAGCTTTCCTAAATACATATAACCCTTTTTCAAGTTGTTTGCTTTCATGGGATTGATTCTTGGCACATTAAGAAGCTTAAGGCTCCAGTATCTTCTTTAAACTGCCCCCCTTATCGCTTTTGCAGCTGACAGGTTTTTTTGACAGGCTGAGAGTAAAAAGAGATAACTAGTAGGTTAGTACTTTATTTATACATGTGGACACACAAGCACGTAGAAGGACGTGAACGCACACGTTCAAATATCTTTTACGTTGTCTTTTCAGGGCCTCTGGTTACCAGTAAATATCAGCTGTCCAACAAATCCAGTACCTCGCTTCTCCATATTCAATATGTCTGAGTTCGAAATCTTTATTTCTGCTATGGCTGACTTTGTTCACGAAAGATACTAAGTTTTTCAAGCCTTATTCACTATTTTCTCACTTAACCCCAGATAATATTTACATGAGTTATGTATGTTAATTGAAGGTTTATGTAATGGGCATTTATGAATCGACATTGAAATATCTGTAATTAATATTTTCCCCTCGTCTATGATTTAACTAAATGGCTTATTCCCAACTTTAATAGAAAAAAAATTAAAATTTCAAGTGATTTTAAGCATCATTTTATCCTTCATAAAATGTATCTGGATAGGAAAACATGTACTAAATGCATAGAAAAGTATTTTGAGAATTGTACTCATTACTTTGGAAACATCTCTGCTTTCAATCACTATAGGTTTCATATTTGTAATTTCCCATTTTTATAACCCACTTTCATATCCACATGGTATTATCACACCATTAGAAAATTAGATGAATGAATTCATTCCAAATATTTTAGCAGATTCTGCCTTAATGTAATATTCTTAGAGTAAATTATTCTAACATATATTCCATGAACAGGTTTTCCCAAAGTGGTTTGTGTAGATTTCTTACAAAAATATTTACTTTATTGACATTGAGCAGAGCTTTATATGGTTAATAATATATGCATGGCTCTAGAGATAACTGAACTCAGTGTATTTTATAAATTGGAAGGTGGATATATATTGATGTTACACACCCCAATACACTGTCTCTTTATGGTTTTACATCCAGCTTTAGAAGTGTTTAAGGAATAGTTAAAATTCTGGACACTCTGGCATAGCAATTTCTAAGAAGTACTTCAAATAAGTCCTAAAGGTGACACAACAAAGGAAATACCTCAGTAGCTCTATCTTTTTATAAAGAAAATACATACACATTCCAAAAATGAAGTCTTTACTTAAACTCAGTGCTATGGAAATAACATTTTACAAAGGAAAATGCTTTAAAAAACTATGCAGAAAACATCATTTATGTTTATGAATGATTTTGTATGTGTCTATATAAAAATCTACAGGTTTCACTGTAATTCTTTTTGTATAGTTTTACTACACAAAAATTTAACTTCAATATTTCTCCTCCATAATGCTGTGTTAAGTGAGTGTTGTGATAATTTATTATGGAAAGCATCAAGCTTGGATAAATTAATACTCAAGAATTATACTTCTTTCCACAAAACTGTTTTTTGTGTGTGTGGGGGGGGGTCTTCTATCTTTTTTGATTTCTTATTCCAAAAAGGAATTTGTCTAAGCCTACAAATAATTGTTTTCTTGGCTTTATTTTTATAATTCTTCTAAATCCTACTTTAAAGCAATTCAAAAATCCTTTAAAGTCTTCTCAAATTAAAAATTCAATTTGAATATATATATAATATGCACATGTATTTTTTAAAATACTAACTCATGTCGAATAAAAGTTGTATACTTTCCCTTTTAACTGGGTTTTAAGAGAGTGTTACAAATCTAGTCTGACAACTAAAAGTCAGATTCTCCAAATTAACATTTACCTGAATCATCCAGTTACACTTCAGCTAGAATGAAGAATCACAGAATTTAAAAATTATACAAAAGCCCTTGAAGGATATTTAGTTCAATACGACTATTTGGGTAAAAAAAGGAGCTGAAGAACAGAAGGTTTGAAACCTCTGAATTCTCATTGATCTTTGGCTTTACTAGAGTTGCCATATAATTTTCTATTCAACCCAGGACGCTTTCTTTTTTTTTTCTTTTTTTTTTAACATCTTTATTGGAGTATAACTGTTTTACGATGGTGTGTTAGTTTCTGCTTTACAACAAAGTGAATCAGTTATACATATACATATGTTCCCTTATCTCTTCCCTCTTGCGCCAGGACGCTTTCGATCAAGACAGAACGCTGCTGAGAATTAGACTGGGCTAAAGGTATACATACCAGATTGTCCTGGCCAAACTGTGACTTATGAATACCCTTACTATTGTAGATAGTTAATCCATATATGATCTTTTAATGATAGTTTTTTTAAATGATAGCTTTTTAAATGGTAGTTTTGAAACCACTTTCTTGTAAGAATTAAGAACAATTGTCCATTAAAATTCTAAAGAAGTAAATGGTGTCAGATGTTAAATTTGTTTTGCAGAAAATAATTTTTTGAAAGAGAACAAATAAGATGTATTCCATGAATCTTTGGTGATTATGTGAATGGAATTCAGAGCTCGGGTATACTGTGATGCCTCTGTAACAAAATATCCTCAGTTACAAACGAAGGTGAATATCTGTGATAACATTTTCTGCACCTCTTTTCTTTAGTAAAGTTAACTTATAAAATCAATTATACAATGTCCCAAATCCTGCTATCTACTTTAAAAGAAAATATTGTGGGGCTTCCCTGGTGGCGCAGTGGTTGCGCGTCCGCCTGCCGATGCAGGGGAACCGGGTTCGCGCCCCGGTCTGGGAAGATCCCACATGCCGCGGAGCGGCTGGGCCCGTGAGCCATGGCCGCTGAGCCTGCGCGTCCGGAGCCTGTGCTCCGCAGCGGGAGAGGCCACAACAGAGGAAGGCCCGCATACCACAAAAAAAAAAAAAAAAAAAAAAGAAAATATTGTAATTAAATTGTTTCTTCAAAGAAGTAAGGTAAACGATTTAAATAAAATTTGAAACTAAGTTGTAGATAACAGGTTCTCAGACAGGTTGTCTCTCTTATCCTATAAAGCACTTTTTCTTTGAAGTAAGACATAATAATTAATCCTAGAAGAAATGTTTGTCTGAAATTTTACTGACTAGTTGCAAGAATAAATAAATGCCTTACCTATTCTAGCTTAAGTGACTTATTTACCTTTTATAAATAATGGAGCCATTACTGTCACTAGCTCATAATCTCTGGATGTGAAAGATACATTTTACATCAGAATAAATGACTTTTGCATTGCAGTTTCGATTACACTGCCATCATGGCGTCAGAATTTCCCAGTGGAGCTTTAGTGAGTCTTGGTCAGTGCCTGAATGAATGAATGAGTGAGTGGCACCTGGAAATATGGTGAAGTTGACATATAAAATATTACTGGCTTATTCAAAGAGAGGTCTTTCCCATGGTTAGCTCTCAAATAACTGTTTCCAAAATGACCTTCATCACTTCCCTGAAACTGCTTTGTTTTCTCATTTCTTTTCTGTTGAAACATTACAGTACTTCAGGTTCATTAGTTCTGAGATGGGTAAAAATAATATTTTCAAATAAGTTACCTCTTCACTTACTTTCTTGTTCACTTATTATATAATATATACAGATAAAAGTGTGAAAAAGAAAGTTAAAAGAGAAGGTAGTTATGGGCCTCTAAGAAGTCTGTAAAGATAGTAAAAGACTTCCTTGCTGATTTTTAGGAAAATATTACGTACTTAAAAAGTTTCCACCATGAAAGACCTATACAATTTTAAGTAGACAAAGCTTTTTGAAAAACTCATGATAGAACAGATTATCAGTTTTAAAAATTATTTAAAACTTTTATTATAAAATTGTATATAGCACAATCTAATTAGCATTTATTGTACTGTGGCTAAAACCAGTGAGTAATTTATTTTGATCTACCAACGACTTCCTTAGTTATATCGAGGGAGAGATATACAGTGATTAAATTGCCCACAATGTCTGTAAAAATAGTCATAGACTTTTTATGCTCATATAATTGTGACTGATTTGCCCTCCCCTTCATTAAAAACTTAAAATTAGAGCAGAGACGCTATAATGATTAGTTGAAATATCCACCTCTATTATTTTAAAAAATCGATTCCCAGTTTCAGTTCATATATATTATCCTTTATTTTACTGTTTCTTGTTATTTCTACCTCTTATTATTCTAGCCTTTTCCATAACTGTATCTAAAAATTTGAAAACCCTTGTCTTTTCAATATCACAACAATAAATAGCAAGCTTGACACATTTCTTCTGTTCTAGCTAGAGAAGATTCTTTTGAGGACTGAGATTTTGTGATTCTATGAAATGTTGGTACAATTGCCATGTTTGCCCAGAAGTATTATCCTCATCAAAAGCTGAAGGAAAAATATTCAATTTTACTTTTCTCTGAATCGCTTCTCCCAGTAGGTTGCTGTGATGATCATAAACAGCAGAAACACCTGCTCATAAGGCTTTGGAAAATGGGTATGAGAAGCAATTGACAGTTGTTTGTTGAAAGTGAAAGTATAATATTTAAACACCGTTTGCAACTTTTAACTGAGTCAGGTGTGGAGCGAGATGCCAATTCTATGTAAGTCAGCCCTCAGGTCAGCAACTTAGAGACTTTGTCCAGTGCAACCCCTTCTCGCCAGATTTTTACAGATGAAAACAGAGAAGTATAGTGAGAAAAGGACCAGATTTGGGTAAGAGGGTTAGGTTATTAGGTTAGTTCTGATACTAAATAGTGGTGTAAGCTTCTATACGTAGACGTGGGGTATCCCCTGCCCTTTATAGCAGCACTAGGATGGGGAGGTAGCACAAGCTGTCAGCTCATTTTTCTTTACGTGTTATTCTGTTGCTGCCTTCATGGAGCAGAAAATAATAGAATGAAATTAGAATGAAATTAACACTGAGTAAGCCTAAAACTGGAAAAATAGGTGGGACATTGTCTTCTATTTCAGATTATGGGTGCGCTATCACGATTCACACTGTTAGCATACCTACTTTTAAGTTGGAATAAAATATCTCTGGCCTACAGCAAGGATTTACTGTATAGCACAGGGAACCATATTCAATGTCTTGTAATAACCTATAATGGAAAAGAATCTGAAAAAATATATATATATATCTTTTTCAGAATATATATATATTCTTTTTCAAAATATATATATAACTGAATCACTTTGCTGTACACCTGAAACTAACACAATATTGTAAATCAACTATAGTTCCATAAAAAAAAATAAAATATCTCTGACCTTAGGCATAGAACACTGGCAGAGAGATTTCTAGGATGAGTTTCAATTAGAAAATTCTACCTCTCCATTTGTTTAACTGTTTTAAGCCTTGTATATCCATGGGTGCAAGGAAAGCTGAGGATGCAGACCAGCGCTGTCCAATAGAAATATAATGTGATCCACATATTAATTTTAACTTTTCTAGTAGCCTTGTTAAAAGGAAAGTTTTTTAAAGGTGAAATTAATTTTAAAAACGTATTTTCTTAACCAAATGGATTCAAATGCTTATCATTTCAATGTGTAATCAATATTTTAAAAATTATTCATGAAATATTTTCTGTGCTAAACGTTGAAATTTGGTGTGTACGTCACACTTAGAGCACATCTCAATATAGACTAGCCACACGCCAAGTGGTCAATAGGCACATGTGGCAGCTGGTTACCATGTTGGTCAGCATAGCTGTAGACAGTGAGGGAAAGTATAGTTAGCTTGGCTAATGACTTGATTGGAGGTAAAGAAGGAACCAGCTCGATGGTGAGTTCAAAGTCTATACTATAGGCGTGGAGGGTATTGCTGTTTTATTTTGTTTTCCTGGACTATCTCAAGTCCAAAGCAATTTTTGTATCACAGTCCCTAAACTGGAGTAGATCCTGTGATTGTTTAGGGCAGGGACACCTATCCAGCCGTTCATGGAACGCGACTTGGTTCTTCTGCAAGCGTGCAACCAAGTCTTCCTAGATTGTTTCCTTGGTCTTTCCTTTACCTAAAATGCAAGACCCAGAGACATGGATGGCAATGGCTTCCACCAAAAGCTCTTTCTTCACGTTTAGCACTCCTCTTATTTTTCTGTTGTTCCCAGTATAGTGCTAAGTAAGGATCACAAGAGGTCCGAAAACTAAAAACTTACGTCGTCTCCCTTCCCGGGACTTCCCCGGTGGTCCAGCGGTGAAGACTCTGCACTGCCAATGCAGGGGACCTGGGTTCCATGCCTGGTCAGGGAACTAGATCCCTCATGCTACAACTGAAACCCAGAACAGACAAATAAATAAATAAATAAAATATTTTGTTAGATCCCTTTAAAAAAAAAGTCTTCTCCCTTCCTATTTAGGGGTAGCTGTTTACCTATAATTTTATTATCCTCACCACATTGTTTGAATGGGTTGGATTATGAGCTGATACTCTACATCCAACTGGTCGTTGGCAGATGCTGAGGGATTAGCCCACCGTGTTGGTTTGAACGCGCAGCCTCACGCTGCCTAGGGCGATTCTGTCTGATTCAAGGAAGAGTGGAGTTTTGCTGAAGCGTGGGTGAGAGACAGATGCTGAGGATCCTCTGAAAATCCTGCTGCACCAGACGTGAAGCCTCAGTCACCCAGGCCAGAGTCACCCATCCAGGCTTCCAGGCTTCTCTTCTTACTCGACCTAGCCTCAGCCTAACAGACCGCTCTCATATTTGCTCTTTTTTAAACTAACCATAAATAAACCCTGACCTTGACCATCTCCAGGCTTCTGCTTACCCTCTAACTTCCGCCAGAGATTCTCTACTTTCAGTTCCCACCAGTCTCTACCTTCTGACATGGTATCTGTTATGCCAGTCCTGCTTCAAATGACATCTCTCCCCTGGCTCTGCAGTACAGCTGACCGAGTGACTGCCATCCTGTCCTGATTGCAGGGCACCCTCACCTTCTGCCCTGGTATTGTCCTCACTAGCTCCTCGACAGCACACGCCCAGCCATTTTCATCTCAGAGTCTCTCGCTAAGTACCTTGCACACAGTAGGCATCCACTTTCATTAAAAAGGGTTCATTGAACCTGAGCTTTCTGTCTGTACCGTAAACTGTCTCTGGGATTTTCAGGTAGCAAGTTGTTTATTTTCACATAATATACAACTATATAGCATGGGCCTTTGGTAGTTTTTTACTGAAATTGTAGTTAAGCACTTAGTAAATTTTACTTAATTTTTCCATTAACCCTTTTTTCTGTGTAATATCTACCTACCTAGTGAGTGTGTGTCTGTTTTCTCTCTATATATATCTGAACAGATATCTATATATAGATATGTAGAGAGATATCTATTATCTATCATATAGAGAATGTACACATATATGTGAATATATATAGCATATATAGAGAATATATATACTATACCGGTATATATTCATATATATATTAAACATTACTTTCAGCAAATGGCTTTTATGTTCCTGTTTGTCATGATCTACCTATGTTAATAAAAACTATCTTGTACCAAGGCTGAACTTAATACACTAAATTAGAGTTAAGTTTATAGAAAAGTGCTTAATTATGAAAGGAATAATCTGTAAGTCTCCTTTAAACAGGAGATGTATCTAGCTCCTTTTAAATATAGTCAATTTGGGGGACTTCCCTGGCGGTCCAGTGGTTAAGACTCTGTGCTTCCACTGCACGGGGCATGGGTTCGATACCTGGTCGGGGAATTAAGATTCCGCATGCTGTGTGGCGTGCCCCCCCGCCAAAAAAATATATAGTCAACTTTTAAAGCTTTTTTTTAGCTTAACTTCAGAAAAATTCAAAGTCATCTATGAGCATGCACCAATGTATTCTAAAAGTATGTGCAAAGTAGCCTAACTGTGCAACAATTAGAAACATAGTTCAATCTAATGTTAAACATTTCTTATATTTTCCTTGGTACATTTTAAATGTCCGGTGTTTCCTTTTTTGCTTCTTTTCACTCCCACATTATCTTTGTCTCTATGACAGTGGAGTGCAGGCTAAGACCCAACAGGAGAGAGAACAATAGGTTCAACTCTCTTCAACCTTGTAATGGGTGAGCTTTTTTTCCGTTTAAAACAAGAGAATTGAATGTTTCAAGTGTTTTCATTTTCTATCACTGCATTCCTTAGTTTAAAAGACTGAAATAGAAAAGGAGATGAGAAGTATATTTGTAATAGACAGAAAAGCAATTGCCTTCCTCAGTCTGTGAAAATGTTCCATTCCTTCCCACAGAACATATTCAATAAAACTTTCCCATCCGGCAGTCAGAAGTTAAAGATCTTTTCAACTGATTACAATTTCATATCCTTAGAAAACTAACCTTTCTCTGTTCATCTCTAGTTATTCTGCAGAGGGAGGGTTTTTCACATAGGATAACTAAACCAAGTCTTATCCTCAGTATTTTAAAAAATATATACCATTATTTAAATTCATGTGTATTCAAGTCACTGAATGAGGGTTGCTTGAATACTAGGAGAGTTACTTGATCTTTGTTCAAAATTAAAGTTTACTGCAGTGATATTTATTTATGCATTTTCCCCCAAATAATAAATTAATTTGCATCAAATACTATGCTTTCCATTGGCTTGGAGGAATTTGATTTAGTGACTTGAGCCATTGACCTGGTAAAAAATCTATAGAAACATCTGGTGCTGTGAAATAAAAGACACTACTACAATGAACACTCATTTTCCCCTGATGCCGGTAGTAAACCATATTCATTACTGCTATGTTAAATGATTATATGTCTTGAGTTTT